>NC_091314.1:13982793-14060293 GCF_038502225.1 Cherax quadricarinatus
GCTCATAAAAAACCGATGGGGATTTGAGGAAATGGAAGGCATGGACGTGATTGGAGAAAGGGACTAAATAGTAGGTACAGTTCAGTCTGGAGAGCATAAAGTAGTCATTGGAGTGATGTATAACCCACCACAGAACTGCAGGAGGCCAAGAGAGGAGTACGAAGAAAACAACAGGGCGATGGTGGACACACTGGCTGAGGTGGCAAGAAGAGCTCACTCGAGCAGAGCAAAGTTACTGGTAATGGGCGATTTCAACCACAGGGAGATCGACTGGGAAAACCTGGAGCCATATGGGGGTCCCGAAACATGGAGAGCCAAGATGATGGATGTGGTACTTGAAAACCTCATGCATCAACATGTCAGGGACACTACCAGAGAGAGAGGGGAGGATGAGCCAGCAAGACTGGACCTTGTGTTCACCCTGAGCAGTTCAGACATTGAGGACATCACTTACGAGAGGCCCCTTGGAGCTAGCGATCATGTGGTTCTGAGTTTTGATTATATAGTAGAGTTACAAGTGGAGAAGGCAACAGGAATTGAATGGGAAAAGCCAAACTACAAAAGGGGGTACTACACAGGTATGAGGAACTTCCTGCAGGAGGTTCAGTGGGACAGAGAACTGGAGGAAAATCAGTAAACGAGATGATGGAATATGTAGCAACAAAGTGCAAGGAGGCAGAGGAATGGTTTGTTCCCAAGGGAAAGAGAAATAATAGGAAGACCAAAGCGAGTCCTTGGTTTACCCGAAGGTGTAGGGAGGCAAAAACTAAGTGCACCAGAGAATGGAAAAGGTACAGGAGGCAAAGGACCCAGGAAAACAAGGAGATTAGTAGAAGAGCCAGAAACGAGTACGCACAGATAAGGAGGGAGGCCCAGCGTCAGTATGAAAACGACATAGCATCGAAAGTCAAGTGTGACCCGAAACTGCTGTATAGCCACATTAGGAGGAAGACAACAGTCAAGGACCAGGTGATAAGGCTGAGGAAAGAAGGTGGAGAACTCACAAGAGACGATCAATGAGGTATGTGAGGAGCTCAACATGATATTTAAGGAAGTATTTACAGTGGAGACAGGAAAGCCTCTCGGGGGACAGACCAGATGGGGACACCAGCAAGGAATATACCAACAAGTGTTGGATGACATACATACAGATGAGAAGGAGGTGAAGAAACTGCTAAAGGACATCGATATCTCAAAGGCAATGGGACCAGACAACATCCCGATGTGGGTCCTTAGAGAGGGAGCGGATATGTTGTGTGTGCCACTTACCACAATCTTCAACACGTCCCTACTATACACACTACCAAGTACACTACTATACACACTACCAAGTGCACTAATATACACACTACCAAGTACACTACTATACACAAATAACCCGCACATAAAAAGAGAGAAGCTTCACTCTTTTTATGTGCAGGTTATTTGTGTATCGTTCCAGTCACGGTATTGTGCCTTTTTTGTTATTTACACTACTATACACACTACTATACACACTACCAAGTGCACTACTATACACACTACCAAGTGCACAACTATACACACTACTATACACACTACCAAGTGCACTACTATACACACTACCAAGTGCACAACTATACACACTACTATACACACTACTAAGTGCACTACTATACACACTACCAAGTGCACAACTATACACACTACTATATACACTACCAAGTGCACTACTATACACACTACCAAGTGCACAACTATACACACTACTATACACACTACCAAGTGCACTACTATACACACTACCAAGTGCACAACTATACACACTACTATACACACTACCAAGTGCACAACTATACACACTACTATACACACTACCAAGTGCACTACTATACACACTACTATACACACTACCAAGTGCACTACTATACACAATACCAAGTGCACAACTATACACACTACTATACACACTACCAAGTGCACTACTATACACACTACTATACACACTACCAAGTGCACTACTATACACACTATTATACACACTACCAAGTGCACTACTATACACACTACCAAGTGCACAACTATACACACTACTATACACACTACCAAGTGCACTACTATACACACTACTATACACACTACCAAGTGCACTACTATACACACTACTATACACACTACCAAGTGCACTACTATACACACTACCAAGTGCACAACTATACACACTACTATACACACTACCAAGTGCACTACTATACACACTACCAAGTGCACAACTATACACACTACTATACACACTACCAAGTGCACTACTATACACACTACCAAGTGCACAACTATACACACTACTATACACACTACCAAGTGCACTACTATACACACTACCAAGTGCACAACTATACACACTACTATACACACTACCAAGTGCACTACTATACACACTACTATACACACTACCAAGTGCACTACTATACACACTACTATACACACTACCAAGTGCACTACTATACACACTACCAAGTGCACAACTATACACACTACTATACACACTACCAAGTGCACTACTATACACACTACTATACACACTACCAAGTGCACTACTATACACACTACTATACACACTACCAAGTGCACTACTATACACACTACCAAGTGCACTACTATGCGCACTACTATGCACACTACTATACACACTACCAAGTGCACTACTATACACACTACCAAGTGCACTACTATACACACTACCAAGTGCACTACTATATACACTACTATACACACTACCAAGTGCACTACTATACACACTACTATACACACTTCCAAGTCCACTACTATACATACTACCAAGTACAGTACTATACACACTACCAAGTCCACTACTATACACACTACCAAGTCCACTACTATACACACTACCAAGTGCACTACTATACACACTACTATACACACTACCAAGTCCACTACTATACACACTACCAAGTCCACTACTATACACACTACCAAGTGCACTACTATACACTCTACCAAGTCCACTACTATACACACTACTATACACACTACTATACACACTACCAAGTGCACTACTATACACACTACCAAGTACACTACTATACACACTACCAAGTACACTACTATACACACTACCAAGTACACTACTATACACACTACCAAGTACACTACTATACACACTACCAAGTGCACTACTATACACACTACCAAGTACACTACTATACACACTACCAGTGCACTACTATACACACTACCAAGTACACTACTATACACACTACCAAGTACACTACTATACACACTACCAAGTACACTACTATACACACTACCAAGTACACTACTATACACACTACCAAGTGCACTACTATACACACTACCAAGTACACTACTATACACACTACCAAGTACACTACTATACACACTACCAAGTACACTACTATACACACTACCAAGTACACTACTATACACACTACCAAGTGCACTACTATACACACTACCAAGTACACTACTATACACACTACCAGTGCACTACTATACACACTACCAAGTACACTACTATACACACTACCAAGTACACTACTATACACACTACCAAGTACACTACTATACACACTACCAAGTACACTACTATACACACTACCAAGTGCACTACTATACACACTACCAAGTACATAGAGAGCCAAGATGATGGATGTGGTACTTGAAAACCTCATGCATCAACATGTCAGGGACACAACCAGAGAGAGAGGGGAGGATGAGCCAGCAAGACTGGATCTTGTGTTCACCCTGAGCAGTTCAGACATCGAGGACATCACTTACGAGAGGCCCCTTGGAGCTAGCGATCATGTGGTTCTGAGTTTTGACTATATAGTAGAGTTACAAGTGGAGAAGGTAACAGGAACTGAAGGGGACAGGCCAAACTATAAAAGGGGGGACTACACAGGTACGAGAAACTTCCTGCAGGAGGTTCAGTGGGACAGAGAAATGGTAGGAAAATCAGTAAACGAGATGATGGAATATGTGGCAACAAAGTGCAAGGAGGCAGAGGAAAGTTTTGTTCCCAAGGGAAACAGAAATAATAGGAAGACCAAAACGAGTCCTTGGTTTACCCGAAGGTGTAGGGAGGCAAAAACTAAGTGCAACAGAGAATGGAAAAGGTACAGGAGGCATAGGACCCAGGAAAACAAGGAGATTAGTAGAAGAGCCAGAAACGAGTATGCGCAGATAAGGAGGGAGGCCCAGCGACAGTATGAAAACGACATAGCATCGAAAGTCAAATCTGACCCGAAACTGCTGTATAGCCACATTAGGAGGAAGACAACAGTCAATGACCAGGTGATAAGGCTGAGGAAAGAAGGTGGAGAACTCACAAGAAACGATCAAGAGGTATGTGAGGAGCTCAACACGAGATTTAAGGAAGTATTTACAGTAGAGACAGGAAGGACTCTGGGGGGACAGACCAGATGGGGACACCAACAAGGAATACACCAACAAGTGTTGGACGACATACATACAGATGAGGAGGAGGTGAAGAAACTGCTAAGGGACATCGATACCTCAAAGGCAATGGGACCGGACAACATCTCTCCATGGGTCCTTAGAGAGGGAGCAGATATGTTGTGCGTACCACTTACCACAATCTTCAACACATCCCTGGAAACTGGGCAACTACCTGAGGTATGGAAGACGGCAAATGTAGTTCCCATTTTCAAAAAAGGAGACAGAAAAGAGGCACTAAACTATAGACCTGTGTCATTGACGTGTATAGTATGCAAAATTATGGAGAAGATTATCAGGAGGAGAGTGGTGGAGCACCTGGAACGGAACAGGAGTATAAATGCCAACCAGCACGGATTCACGGAAGGCAAATCCTGTGTCACAAACCTTCTGGAGTTTTATGATAAAATAACAGAAGTAAGACAAGAGAGAGAGGGGTGGGTTGATTGCATCTTCTTTGACTGCAAGAAGGCCTTTGACACAGTTCCTCACAAGAGATTAGTGCAGAAGCTAGAGCATCAGGCGCATATAACAGGAAGGGCACTGCAATGGATCAGAGAATACCTGACAGGGAGGCAACAACGAGTCATGGTACGTAATGATGTATCACAGTGGGCACCTGTGACGAGCGGGGTCCCACAGGGGTCGGTCCTAGGACCAGTGCTATTTTTGGTATATGTGAACGACATGACGGAAGGGTTAGACTCAGAAGTGTCCCTGTTTGCAGATGATGTGAAGTTAATGAGGAGAATTAAATCTGATGAGGACCAGGCAGGACTTCTAAGAGACCTGGACAGACTGGACACCTGGTCCAGCAAATGGCTTCTCGAATTTAATCCTGCCAAATGCAAAGTCATGAAGATAGGGGAAGGGCACAGAAGACCACAGACAGAGTATAGGCTAGGTGGCCAAAGACTGCAAACCTCACTCAAGGAGAAAGATCTTGGGGTGAGTATAACACCGAGCATGTCTCCGGAAGCACACATCAATCAGATAACTGCTGCAGCATATGGGCGCCTGGCAAACCTGAGAACAGCATTCCGACACCTTAGTAAGGAATCATTCAAGACACTGTACACCGTGTATGTCAGGCCCATACTGGAGTATGCAGCACCTGTTTGGAACCCGCACTTGATAAAGCACGTCAAGAAACTAGAGAAAGTACAAAGGTTTGCAACAAGGTTAGTTCCTGAGCTAAGGGGAATGTCCTATGAAGAAAGATTAAGGGAAATCGGCCTGACGACACTGGAGGACAGGAGGGTCAGGGGAGACATGATAACGACATATAAAATACTGCGTGGAATAGACAAGGTGGACAAGGACAGGATGTTCCAGGGAGGGGACACAGAAACAAGAGGCCACAATTGGAAGTTGAAGACACAAATGAGTCAGAGAGATAGTAGGAAGTATTTCTTCAGTCATAGAGTTGTAAGGCAGTGGAATAGCCTAGAAAATGACGTAGTGGAGGCAGGAACCATACACAGTTTTAAGACGAGGTTTGATAAAGCTCATGGAGCGGGGAGAGAGAGGGTCTAGTAGCAACCGGTGAAGAGGCGGGGCCAGGAGCTAGGACTCGACCCCTGCAACCACAAATAGGTGAGTACACACTACCAAGTGCACTACTATACACACTACCAAGTACACTACTATACACACTACCAAGTACACTATTATACACACTACCAAGTGCACTACTATACACACTACCAAGTACACTACTATACACACTACCAAGTGCACTACTATACACACTACCAAGTACACTACTATACACACTACCAAGTGCACTACTATACACACTACCAAGTACACTACTATACACACTACCAAGTGCACTACTATACACACTACCAAGTACACTACTATACACACTACCAAGTACACTACTATACACACTGAAATTCAGCTATGTACGCTACTAAGAACGCTTTACTCTGAATGCTGACCGTTACAGGCGTTGACCGCAGGCGGAAAGAAGCCGTAAGAGGAACCATTAGCCATACAGGTGACCATCTGCATAGTGGCACCATCTGTGATGGACATCCGGGCCGGGCAAGTGTAGTTGATGGTGGAGTTAAGTTGACGGATGTTGGTGGCGCTGGTTTTAGTTACGGTGGGTGGTGTTGGAGGGGCAGGAACCGTCCCGTTACACACTGTTGGAGATCACTCTTTAGCTCACCCTTCATCACATCTCCACTACTAAGATTGCTGGAGATCCAGACATGATTTAGAAGACACCGGACAACGACACACGAACATATATGATAAAACAATGAGGACTTTATATTTCAGTCTCACATACAAACCTTTCCAGTTTAGACCAATGTAGCGTGTTATTTCACGACACTGGTAGAAGTATTTATTGTTGAATTCCATTCATTAACACCTCTTTACTGGATGACATTTAAGCCTTGGACTGTCATTATATATATTTTAATATATTCCCTTAAAAAAGTAATAATAATTGAAAATGATGTAGTTTAATAACATATGGGAGTCCACCTCTGGTGCACAGTGTGGGACCCATAACCTCAGACAAGTGCACAAAATAGCTTCAAGAAAGGATAATTGGATTTCTTCCTGAAGCCATTTGAATATTCTACTTCACCTACCACCCTATATTAGCTAATATATATATATATATATATATATATATATATATATATATATATATATATATATATATATATATATATATATATATATATATATATATATATATATATATATATATGCTTGCTTCTTCCTGTGAAAATTTCAATTACATTTCCTTCAAATAAGCTATATTAGCTAAAGGATGTGAGTAGCAGGAATATTAACTCACCATTGACAACTATGCAGGGTAATATTTGTGAAGGATACCAGCCTCCCAGCACGCCCAGACACTGAGACTGCTGCTGTGTCACACTTACGTTGCCGCGCACGAAGTACCCAGGGTAACACCTGAGGGAAGAGCACCTGTGAGAACAACATCTGAGGCAGCAACACTATGAGAACACCTGAGGAAGCAACACATGTGAAAGAAACACCTGTGTACCATGTTCGTACCGCAAGCTAATGGTGCTCATTAACAAACACTGTATAGCAGCAATATAACCAGACAAGCCTAAAGTTTACTCACTGCTACCACTGGCAACAAGTCTGATGGTATACCAGACGTGTTCAGAATAAACTTTTATTTTTCATTCTAAATATAATGAAACTTTGTCAGAATAAAACCTTATTCTAGTACAACAACATTGCTAGATACAGTAGGGCCCCACTTATACTGCGGGTTAGGTTCCAGGCTATCGCCGGAAAGCACAACGTCATTTTTTCCATTTAAAAACGCATGTAAATGCCAGACAAGTTAACACTAAATTATATTAAGTTAGTAATAGAACTAGGCATTAAAAATACACAAAGTAAAATACATATACAGTACATTCATTACTTATCTTAAAGTATTCGTAATCTTAATGTAGGGCGAGATGTGAGTACTATTTATTTGTAGGAAGTCAGGTGTAGGTAGCCCTGGCTCCTCATCTCATACCTAATATACGATATTTAAAACAGCCCAGAGAGTTAAAATACACATACAGTACACTCATTATTTACCTTAAAATATGTGTAGTCTTAATGTAGGAAGAGAAGAGAGTAGTATTTATTTGTAGGAAGTCAGAGTAGGTAGCCGGTAGGTGGTGTTGGAGGCGTTATTGTGAATGTTACTTACGTGTAGGTGGTGTTGGAGGTGTTATTGTGAATGTTACTTACGTGTAGGTGGTGTTGGAGGTGTTGCTGTGAATGTTACTTAAGTGTAGGTGGTGTTGGAGGTGTTACTGTGAATGTTACTTAGGTGTAGGTGGTGTTGCTGTGAATGTTACTTACGTGTAGGTGGTGTTGGAGGTGTTGCTGTGAATGTTACTTACATGTAGGTGGCGTTGGAGGTGTCACTGTGAATGTTACTTACGTGTAGGTGGTGTTGGAGGTGTTGCTGTGAATGTTACTTAAGTGTAGGTGGTGTTGGAGGTGTTACTGTGAATGTTACTTACGTGTAGGTGGTGTTGGAGGTGTTACTGTGAATGTTACTTACATGTAGGTGGTGTTGGAGGTGTTACTGTGAAAGTTACTTACGTGTAGGTGGTGTTGGAGGTGTTACTGTGAATGTTACTTACGTGTAGATGGTGTTGGAGGTGTTACTGTGATTGTTACTTACGCGTAGGTGTTGGAGGTGTTACTGTGAATGTTACTTGCGTGTAGGTGGTGTTGGAGGTGTTACTGTGAATGTTACTTTCGTGTAGGTGGTGTTGGAGGTGTTATTGCGAATGTTACTTACGTGCAGGTGGTGTTGGAGGTGTTACTGTGAATGTTACTTATGTGTAGGTGATGTTGGAGGTGTTGCTGTGAATGTTACTTACATGTAGGTGGTCTTGGAGGTGTTACTGTGAATGTTACTTACGTGTAGGTGGTGTTGGAGGTGTTACTGTGAATGTTACTTACGTGTAGATGGTGTTGGAGGTGTTACTGTGAATGTTACTTACGTGTAGGTGGTGTTGGAGATGTTACTGTGAATGCTACTTACATGTAGGTGGTGTTGGAGGTGTTGCTGTGAATGTTACTTACCTGTAGGTAGTGTTGGAGGTGTTACTGTGAATGTTACTTATGTGTAGGTGGTGTTGGAGGTATTACTGTGAATGTTACTTATGCGTAGGTGGTGTTGGAGGTGTTACTGTGAATGTTACTTACGTGTAGGTGGTGTTGGAGGTGTTACTGTGAATGTTACTTACGTGAAGGTGGTGTTGGAGGTGTTACTGTGAATGTTACTTACGCGTAGGTGGCGTTGGAGGTGTGACTGTGAATGTTACTTACGTGTAGGTGGTGTTGGAGGTGTTACTGTGAATGTTACTTACGCGTAGGTGGTGTTGGTGTTACTGTGAATGTTACTTACGTGCAGGTGGTGTTGGAGGTGTTACTGTGAATGTTACTTACGTGTAGGTGGTGTTGGAGGTGTTACTGTGAATGTTACTTACATGTAGGTGGTGCTGGAGGTGTTACTGTGAATGTTACTTACGTGTAGGTGGTGTTGGAGGTGTTACTGTGAATGTTACTTACGTGTAGATGGCGTTGGAGGAGTTACTGTGAATGTTACTTACGTGTAGGTGGTGTTGGAGGTGTTACTGTGAATGTTACTTACATGTAGGTGGTGCTGGAGGTGTTACTGTGAATGTTACTTACGTGTAGGTGGTGTTGGAGGTGTTACTGTGAATGTTACTTACGTGTAGGTGGCGTTGGAGGTGTTACTGTGAATGTTACTTACGTGTAGGTGGTGTTGGAGGTGTTACTGTGAATGTTACTTACGTGTAGGTGGTGTTGGAGGTGTTACTGTGAATGTTACTTACGTGTAGGTGGTGTTTCTGTGAATGTTACTTACGTGTAGGTGGTGTTGGAGGTGTTGCTGTGAATGTTACTTACATGTAGGTGGCGTTGGAGGTGTACTGTGAATGTTACTTACGTGTAGGTGGCGTTGGAGGTGATACTGTGAATGTTACTTACGTGTAGGTGGTGTTGGAGGTGGTACTGTGAATGTTACTTACGTGTTGGTGGTGTTGGATGTGTTACTGTGAATGTTACTTACGTGTAGGTGGTGTTAGAGGTGTTACTGTGAATGTTACTTACATGTAGGTGGTGTTGGAGGTGTTACTGTGAATGTTACTTACGTGTAGGTGGTGTTGGAGGTGTTGTTGTGAATGTTACTTATGTGTAGGTGGTGTTGGAGGTGTTACTGTGAATGTTACTTACGTGTAGGTGGTGTTGCTGTGAATGTTACTTACATGTAGGTGGCGTTGGAGGTGTTACTGTGAATGTTACTTACGTGTAGGTGGTGTTGGAGGTGTTGTTGTGAATGTTACTTATGTGTAGGTGGTGTTGGAGGTGTTACTGTGAATGTTACTTACGTGTAGGTGGTGTTGCTGTGAATGTTACTTACATGTAGGTGGCGTTGGAGGTGTTACTGTGAATGTTACTTACGTGTAGGTGGTGTTGGAGGTGTTGCTGTTAATGTTACTTACGTGTAGGTGGTGTTGGAGGTGTTACTGTGAATGTTACTTACGTGTAGGTGGTGTTGGAGGTGTTACTGTGAATGTTACTTACGCGTAGGTGTTGGAGGTGTTACTGTGAATGTTACTTACGTGTAGGTGGTGTTGGAGGTGTTACTGTGAATGTTACTTACTTGTAGGTGGTGTTGGAGGTGTTACTGTGAATGTTACTTACGTGTAGGTGGTGTTGGAGGTGTTACTGTGAACGTTACTTACGTGTAGATGGTGTTGGAGGTGTTACTGTGAATGTTACTTACGCGTAGGTGTTGGAGGTGTTACTGTGAATGTTACTTGCGTGTAGGTGGTGTTGGAGGTGTTACTGTGAATGTTACTTGCGTGTAGGTGGTGTTGGAGGTGTTATTGCGAATGTTACTTACGTGCAGGTGGTGTTGGAGGTGGTGCTGTGAATGTTACTTACATGTAGGTGGCGTTGGAGGTGTTACTGTGAATGTTACTTACGTGTACGTGGTGTTGGAGGTGTTGCTGTGAATGTTACTTACGTGTAGGTGGTGTTGGAGGTGTTACTGTGAATGTTACTTACGTGTAGGTGGTGTTGGAGGTGTTACTGTGAATGTTACTTACGCGTAGGTGTTGGAGGTGTTACTGTGAATGTTATTTACGTGTAGGTGGTGTTGGAGGTGTTACTGTGAATGTTACTTTTGTGTAGGTGGTGATGGAGGTGTTGCTGTGAATGTTACTTACATGTAGGTGGTGTTGGAGGTGTTACTGTGAATGTTACTTACGTGTAGGTGGTGTTGGAGGTGTTACTGTGAATGTTACTTACGCGTAGGTGGTGTTGGAGGTGTTACTGTGAATGTTACTTACGTGTAGGTGGTGTTGAAGGTGTTGCTGTGAATGTTACTTACATGTAGGTGGTGTTGGAGGTGTTACTGTGAATGTTACTTACGTGTAGGTGGTGTTAGAGGTGTTACTGTGAATGTTACTTACGTGTAGGTGGTGTTAGAGGTGTTACTGTGAATATTACTTACGTGTAGGTGGTGTTGGAGGTGTTACTGTGAATGTTACTTTCGTGTAGATGGTGTTTGAGGTGTTATTGTGAATGTTACTTACGTGTAGGTGGTGTTGGAGGTGTTACTGTGAATGTTACTTACGCGTAGGTGTTGGAGGTGTTAGTGTGAATGTTACTTACGTGTAGGTGGTGTTGGAGGTGTTACTGTGAATGTTACTTTCGTGTAGGTGGTGTTTGAGGTGTTATTGTGATTGTTACTTACGTGTAGGTGGTGTTGGAGGTGTTACTATGAATGTTACTTACGTGTAGGTGGTGTTGGAGGTGTTACTGTGAATGTTACTTACATGTAGGTGGTGTTGGAGGTGTTACTGTGAATGTTACTTACGTGTAGGTGGTGTTGGAGGTGTTACTGTGAATGTTATTTACGTGAAGGTGGTGTTGGAGGTGTTACTGTGAATGATACTTATGTGTAGGCGGTGTTACTGTGAATGTTACTTACGTGTAGGTGGTGTTGGAGGTGTTGCTGTGAATGTTACTTACATGTAGGTGGCGTTGGAGGTGTTACTGTGAATGTTACTTACGTGTAGGTGGTGTTGCAGGTGTTGCTGTGAATGTTACTTACGTGTAGGTGGTGTTGGAGGTGTTACTGTGAATGTTACTTACGTGTAGGTGGTGTTGGAGGTGTTACTGTGAATGTTACTTACGCGTAGGTGTTGGAGGTGTTACTGTGAATGTTACTTACGTGTAGGTGGTGTTGGAGGTGTTACTGTGAATGTTACTTTCGTGTAGGTGGTGTTGGAGGTGTTATTGTGAATGTTACTTACGTGTAGGTTGTGTTGGAGGTGTTACTGTGAATGTTATTTATGTGTAGATGGTGTTGGAGGTGTTGCTGTGAATGTTACTTACATGTAGGTGGTGTTGGAGGTGTTACTGTGAATGTTACTTACGTGTAGGTGGTGTTGGAGGTGTTACTTTGAATGTTACTTACGTGTAGGTGGTGTTGGAGGTGTTGCTGTGAATGTTACTTACGTGTAGGTGTTGTTGGAGGTGTTACTGTGAATGTTACTTACGTGTAGGTGGTGTTGGAGGTGTTACTGTGAATGTTACTTACATGTAGGTGGTGTTGGAGGTGTTACTGTGAATGTTACTTACGTGTAGGTGGTGTTCGAGGTGTTACTGTGAATGTTACTTACATGTAGGTGGTGTTGGAGGTGTTACTGTGAATGTTACTTACGCGTAGGTGGTGTTGGAGGTGTTACTGTGAATGTTACTTACGTGTAGGTGGTGTTGGAGGTGTTGCTGTGAATGTTACTTACATGTAGATGGTGTTGGAGGTGTTACTGTGAATGTTACTTACGTGTAGGTGGTGTTGGAGGTGTTACTGTGAGTGTTACTTACGCGTAGGTGGTGTTGGAGGTGTTACTGTGAAAGTTACTTACGTGTAGGTATTGTTGGAGGTGTTGCTGTGAATGTTACTTACATGTAGGTGGTGTTGGAGGTGTTACTGTGAATGTTACTTACGTGTAGGTGGTGTTGGAGGTGTTACTGTGAATGTTACTTACGCGTAGGTGGTGTTGGAGGTGTTACTGTGAATGTTACTTACGTGTAGGTGGTGTTGGAGGTGTTACTGTGAATGTTACTTACGTGTAGGTGGTGTTGGAGATGTTACTGTGAATGTTACTTACGTGTAGGTGGTGCTGGAGGTGTTACTGTGAATGTTACTTACGCGTAGGTGTTGGAGGTGTTACTGTGAATGTTACTTACGTGTAGGTGGTGTTGGAGGTGTTACTGTGAATGTTACTTTCGTGTAGGTGGTGTTGGAGGTGTTATTGTGAATGTTACTTACGTGTAGGTTGTGTTGGAGGTGTTACTGTGAATGTTACTTATGTGTAGATGGTGTTGGAGGTGTTGCTGTGAATGTTACTTACATGTAGGTGGTGTTGGAGGTGTTACTGTGAATGTTACTTACGTGTAGGTGGTGTTGGAGGTGTTACTTTGAATGTTACTTACGTGTAGGTGGTGTTGGAGGTGTTGCTGTGAATGTTACTTACGTGTAGGTGTTGTTGGAGGTGTTACTGTGAATGTTACTTACGTGTAGGTGGTGTTGGAGGTGTTACTGTGAATGTTACTTACATGTAGGTGGTGTTGGAGGTGTTACTGTGAATGTTACTTACGTGTAGGTGGTGTTCGAGGTGTTACTGTGAATGTTACTTACATGTAGGTGGTGTTGGAGGTGTTACTGTGAATGTTACTTACGCGTAGTTGGTGTTGGAGGTGTTACTGTGAATGTTACTTACGTGTAGGTGGTGTTGGAGGTGTTGCTGTGAATGTTACTTACATGTAGATGGTGTTGGAGGTGTTACTGTGAATGTTACTTACGTGTAGGTGGTGTTGGAGGTGTTACTGTGAGTGTTACTTACGTGTAGGTATTGTTGGAGGTGTTGCTGTGAATGTTACTTACATGTAGGTGGCGTTGGAGGTGTTACTGTGAATGTTACTTACGTGTAGGTGGTGTTGGAGGTGTTACTGTGAATGTTACTTACGCGTAGGTGGTGTTGGAGGTGTTACTGTGAATGTTACTTACGTGTAGGTGGTGTTGGAGGTGTTACTGTGAATGTTACTTACGTGTAGGTGGTGTTGGAGATGTTACTGTGAATGTTACTTACGTGTAGGTGGTGTTGGAGGTGTTACTGTGAATGTTACTTACGTGTAGGTGGTGTTGGAGGTGTTACTGTGTATGTTACTTACGTGTAGGTGGTGTTGGAGGTGTTACTGTGTATGTTACTTACGTGTAGGTGGTGTTGGAGGTGTTACTGTGTATGTTACGTGTAGGTGGTGTTGGAGGTGTTACTGTGAATATTACTTACGTGTAGGTAGCGTTGGAGGTGTTACTGTGAATGTTACTTACGTGTAGGTGGTGTTGGAGGTGTTACTGTGTATGTTACGTATAGGTGATGTTGGAGGTGTTACTGTGAATATTACTTACGTGTAGGTAGCGTTGGAGGTGTTACTGTGAATGTTACTTACGTGTAGGTGGTGTTGGAGGTGTTACTGTGAATGTTACTTACGTGTAGGTAGCGTTGGAGGCGTTACTGTGAATGTTACTTACGTGTAGGTAGCGTTGGAGGTGTTACTGTGAATGTTACTTACGTGTAGGTAGCGTTGGAGGTGAGGGAGGTGGTGTTGTCCCACACTACGCTCATGTTACTGCTAACACTCGGAGGGCCGCCCACACAACCTGCCACACACAACCATGTACAACCAAACTCACTTTAAATCAACCAAAAATAAGTAATATTTAACAAACAATAAACAAATTAATCAACAGCCGCACATTATGCCTGGTAAGTACTTTGTGACCCATACGGGTTAGGCGCATATTTTGTGATAATAATAACAGTAATAATAATAATAATAATAATAATAATAATAATAATAATAATAATAATAATAATAATAATAATAATAATAATAATAATAATAATAATAAATATTCAGAGTTAAGTTGTTAATTTTAAGCTTTAAAAAATTAACATGAACCATATGATGTGTAAATTACTACATTTATTATGTTATATACCTTTGAAAAGTTTCGAGAGTTTCTCTACTCTGTGAGCCCGGCCGTGGGTCAGGCTCGTCGTGTTGACTGACAATATTAAACAGTTTTCACACAGCACATCACATTTGTAATATTATACAGTAGTTTTGTAGAGCAAATTAAAGTTTTTTTCCATCATGCAAAACTAATGTGAAAGTTTTACATATAACGGACTAACAGCACATTGTGTGAGTGTCCGTTAAGTGAGTGTCCGTTAAGTGAGTGTCCGTTAAATCAGAATTACCGTAAAAATAATAAAAAAAAATACTTAAATGCTCTAGTGTAAACCGCATATAAAACTTGACCTTCATTTTATAGTTATATTATAAAAAACATTGAAATTACAGGAATTAAAAACTGCAATTTACCCAGTGGAATTTTGCCCATTATTTGTAAGTCCGTTACATCGAGAGTTTCTGTATATCAAGATAACAGCTTCTGGAAATAACAAAAATAAAAACTGTAGACTGACTGAGGCAGGTCTTGTTGCAACAACCTGCGCTGAGGCAGGTCTTGTTGCAACAACCTGCGCTGAGGCAGGTCTTATTGCAACAACCTGCGCTGAGGCAGGTCTTGTTCCAACAATCTGCGCTGAGGCAGGTCTTATTGCAACAACCTGCGCTGAGCCAGGTCTTGTTGCAACAATCTGCGCTGAGGCAGGTCTTGTTGCAACAATCTGCGCTGAGGCAGGTCTTGTTGCAACAACCTGCGCTGAGGCAGGTCTTATTGCAACAACCTGCGCTGAGGCAGGTCTTGTTGCAACAACCTGCGCTGAGGCAGGTCTTATTGCAACAACCTGCGCTGAGGCAGGTCTTGTTGCAACAACCTGCGCTGAGGCAGGTCTTGTTGCAACAACCTGCGCTGAGGCAAGTCTTGTTGCAACAACCTTGGTGAGGCAGGTCTTGTTGCAACAACCTTGGTGAGGCAGGTCTTGTTGCAACAACCTTGGTGAGGCAGGTCTTGTTGCAACAACCTTGGTGAGGCAGGTCTTGTTGCAACAACCTGCGCTGAGGCAGGTCTTGTTGCAACAACCTTGGTGAGGCAGGTCTTGTTGCAACAACCTTGGTGAGGCAGGTCTTGTTGCAACAACCTTGGTGAGGCAGGTCTTGTTGCAACAACCTTGGTGAGGCAGGTCTTGTTGCAACAACCTTGGTGAGGCAGGTCTTGTTGCAACAACCTTGGTGAGGCAGGTCTTGTTGCAACAACCTTGGTGAGGCAGGTCTTGTTGCAACAACCTGCGCTGAGGCAGGTCTTGTTGCAACAACCTGCGCTGAGGCAGGTCTTGCTGCAACAACCTTGGTGAGGCAGGTCTTGTTGCAACAACCTTGGTGAGGCAGGTCTTGTTGCAACAACCTTGGTGAGGCAGGTCTTGTTGCAACAACCTTGGTGAGGCAGGTCTTGTTGCAACAACCTTGGTGAGGCAGGTCTTGTTGCAACAACCTGCGCTGAGGCAGGTCTTGTTGCAACAACCTGCGCTGAGGCAGGTCTTGTTGCAACAACCTGCGCTGAGGCAGGTCTTGTTGCAACAACCTGCGCTGAGGCAGGTCTTGTTGCAACAACCTGCGCTGAGGCAGGTCTTGTTGCAACAACCTGCGCTGAGGCAGGTCTTGTTCCAACAACCTACGCTGAGGCAGGTCTTGTTGCAACAACCTGCGCTGAGGCAGGTCTTGTTGCAACAACCTGCGCTGAGGCAGGTCTTGTTGCAACAACCTGCGCTGAGGCAGGTCTTGCTGCAACAACCTTGGTGAGGCAGGTCTTGTTGCAACAACCTGCGCTGAGGCAGGTCTTGTTGCAACAACCTGAGCTGAGGCAGGTCTTGTTGCAGCAACCTGAGCTGAGGCAGGTCTTGTTGCAACAACCTTGGTGAGGCAGGTCTTGTTGCAACAACCTTGGTGAGGCAGGTCTTGTTGCAACAACCTGCGCTGAGGCAGGTCTTGTTGCAACAACCTGCGCTGAGGCAGGTCCTGCTGCAACAACCTGCGCTGAGGCAGGTCCTGCTGCAACAACCTTGGTGAGGCAGGTCTTGTTGCAACAACCTGCGCTGAGGCACGTCTTGTTGCAACAACCTGCGCTGAGGCAGGTCTTGTTGCAACAACCTGCGCTGAGGCAGGTCTTGTTGCAACAACCTTGGTGAGGCAGGTCTTGTTGCAGCAACCTGCGCTGAGGCAGGTCTTGTTGCAACAACCTTGGTGAGGCAGGTCTTGTTGCAACAACCTGCGCTGAGGCAGGTCTTGTTGCAACAACCTGCGCTGAGGCAGGTCTTGTTGCAACAACCTGCGCTGAGGCAGGTCTTGTTGCAACAACCTTGGTGAGGCAGGTCTTGTTGCAACAACCTTGGTGAGGCAGGTCTTGTTGCAACAAGCTGCGCTGAGGCAGGTCTTGTTGCAACAACCTGCGCTGAGGCAGGTCTTGTTGCAACAACCTGCGCTGAGGCAGGTCTTGTTGCAACAACCTGCGCTGAGGCAGGTCTTGTTGCAACAACCTGCGCTGAGGCAGGTCTTGTTGCAACAACCTGCGCTGAGGCAGGTCTTGTTGCAACAACCTGCGCTGAGGCAGGTCTTGTTGCAACAACCTGCGCTGAGGCAGGTCTTATTGCAACAACCTGCGCTGAGGCAGGTCTTGTTGCAACAATCTGCGCTGAGGCAGGTCTTGTTGCAACAACCTTGGTGAGGCAGGTCTTGTTGCAACAACCTGCGCTGAGGCAGGTCTTGTTGCAACAACCTGCGCTGAGGCAGGTCTTGTTGCAACAACCTTGGCTGAGGCAGGTCTTGTTGCAACAACCTGCGCTGAGGCAGGTCTTGTTGCAACAACCTGCGCTGAGGCAGGTCTTGTTGCAACAACCTTGGCTGAGGCAGGTCTTGTTGCAACAACCTGCGCTGAGGCAGGTCTTGTTGCAACAACCTGCGCTGAGGCAGGTCTTGTTGCAGCAACCTTGGCTGAGGCAGGTCTTGTTGCAACAACCTGCGCTGAGGCAGGTCTTGTTGCAACAACCTGCGCTGAGGCAGGTCTTGTTGTAGCAACCTTGGTGAGGCAGGTCTTGTTGCAACAACCTTGGTGAGGCAGGTCTTGTTGCAACAACCTTGGTGAGGCAGGTCTTGTTGCAACAACCTTGGTGAGGCAGGTCTTGTTGCAACAACCTTGGTGAGGCAGGTCTTGTTGCAACAACCTTGGTGAGGCAGGTCTTGTTGCAGCAACCTTGGTGAGGCAGGTCTTGTTGCTACAACCTAGGTGAGGCAGGTCTTGTTGCAACAACCTTGGTGAGGCAGGTCTTGTTGCAACAACCTGCGCTGAGGCAGGTCTTGTTGCAACAACCTGCGCTGAGGCAGGTCTTGCTGCAACAACCTTGGTGAGGCAGGTCTTGTTGCAGCAACCTTGGTGAGGCAGGTCTTGTTGCAACAACCTTGGTGAGGCAGGTCTTGTTGCAACAACCTTGGTGAGGCAGGTCTTGTTGCAACAACCTGCGCTGAGGCAGGTCTTGTTGCAACAACCTTGGTGAGGCAGGTCTTGTTGCAACAACCTTGGTGAGGCAGGTCTTGTTGCAACAACCTGCGCTGAGGCAGGTCTTGTTGCAACAACCTGCGCTGAGGCAGGTCTTGTTGCAACAACCTGCGCTGAGGCAGGTCTTGTTGCAACAACCTGCGCTGAGGCAGGTCTTGTTGCAACAACCTGCGCTGAGGCAGGTCTTGTTGCAACAACCTTGGTGAGGCAGGTTTGTTGCAGCAACCTGCGCTGAGGCAGGTCTTGTTGCAACAACCTTGGTGAGGCAGGTCTTGTTGCAACAACCTGCGCTGAGGCAGGTCTTGTTGCAACAACCTGCGCTGAGGCAGGTCTTGTTGCAACAACCTGCGCTGAGGCAGGTCTTGTTGCAACAACCTGCGCTGAGGCAGGTCTTGTTGCAACAACCTTGGTGAGGCAGGTCTTGTTGCAACAACCTTGGTGAGGCAGGTCTTGTTGCAACAAGCTGCGCTGAGGCAGGTCTTGTTGCAACAACCTGCGCTGAGGCAGGTCTTGTTGCAACAACCTGCGCTGAGGCAGGTCTTGTTGCAACAACCTGCGCTGAGGCAGGTCTTGTTGCAACAACCTGCGCTGAGGCAGGTCTTGTTGCAACAACCTGCGCTGAGGCAGGTCTTGTTGCAACAACCTGCGCTGAGGCAGGTCTTGTTGCAACAACCTGCGCTGAGGCAGGTCTTATTGCAACAACCTGCGCTGAGGCAGGTCTTGTTGCAACAATCTGCGCTGAGGCAGGTCTTGTTGCAACAACCTTGGTGAGGCAGGTCTTGTTGCAACAACCTGCGCTGAGGCAGGTCTTGTTGCAACAACCTGCGCTGAGGCAGGTCTTGTTGCAACAACCTTGGCTGAGGCAGGTCTTGTTGCAACAACCTGCGCTGAGGCAGGTCTTGTTGCAACAACCTGCGCTGAGGCAGGTCTTGTTGCAACAACCTTGGCTGAGGCAGGTCTTGTTGCAACAACCTGCGCTGAGGCAGGTCTTGTTGCAACAACCTGCGCTGAGGCAGGTCTTGTTGCAGCAACCTTGGCTGAGGCAGGTCTTGTTGCAACAACCTGCGCTGAGGCAGGTCTTGTTGTAGCAACCTTGGTGAGGCAGGTCTTGTTGCAACAACCTTGGTGAGGCAGGTCTTGTTGCAACAACCTTGGTGAGGCAGGTCTTGTTGCAACAACCTTGGTGAGGCAGGTCTTGTTTCAACAACCTTGGTGAGGCAGGTCTTGTTGCAACAACCTTGGTGAGGCAGGTCTTGTTGCAGCAACCTTGGTGAGGCAGGTCTTGTTGCTACAACCTAGGTGAGGCAGGTCTTGTTGCAACAACCTTGGTGAGGCAGGTCTTGTTGCAACAACCTGCGCTGAGGCAGGTCTTGTTGCAACAACCTGCGCTGAGGCAGGTCTTGCTGCAACAACCTTGGTGAGGCAGGTCTTGTTGCAGCAACCTTGGTGAGGCAGGTCTTGTTGCAACAACCTTGGTGAGGCAGGTCTTGTTGCAACAACCTTGGTGAGGCAGGTCTTGTTGCAACAACCTGCGCTGAGGCAGGTCTTGTTGCAACAACCTTGGTGAGGCAGGTCTTGTTGCAACAACCTTGGTGAGGCAGGTCTTGTTGCAACAACCTGCGCTGAGGCAGGTCTTGTTGCAACAACCTGCGCTGAGGCAGGTCTTGTTGCAACAACCTGCGCTGAGGCAGGTCTTGTTGCAACAACCTGCGCTGAGGCAGGCCTTGTTGCAACAACCTGCGCTGAGGCAGGTCTTGTTGCAACAACCTTGGTGAGGCAGGTCTTGTTGCAACAACCTGCGCTGAGGCAGGTCTTGTTGCAACAACCTGCGCTGAGGCAGGTCTTGTTGCAACAACCTGCGCTGAGGCAGGTCTTGTTGCAACAACCTGCGCTGAGGCAGGTCTTGTTGCAACAACCTGCGCTGAGGCAGGTCTTGTTGCAACAACCTTGGCTGAGGCAGGTCTTGTTGCAACAACCTGCGCTGAGGCAGGTCTTGTTGCAACAACCTGCGCTGAGGCAGGTCTTGTTGCAGCAACCTTGGCTGAGGCAGGTCTTGTTGCAACAACCTGCGCTGAGGCAGGTCTTGTTGCAACAACCTGCGCTGAGGCAGGTCTTGTTGTAGCAACCTTGGTGAGGCAGGTCTTGTTGCAACAACCTTGGTGAGGCAGGTCTTGTTGCAACAACCTTGGTGAGGCAGGTCTTGTTGCAACAACCTTGGTGAGGCAGGTCTTGTTTCAACAACCTTGGTGAGGCAGGTCTTGTTGCAACAACCTTGGTGAGGCAGGTCTTGTTGCAGCAACCTTGGTGAGGCAGGTCTTGTTGCAACAACCTTGGTGAGGCAGGTCTTGTTGCAACAACCTTGGTGAGGCAGGTCTTGTTTCAACAACCTTGGTGAGGCAGGTCTTGTTGCAACAACCTTGGTGAGGCAGGTCTTGTTGCAGCAACCTTGGTGAGGCAGGTCTTGTTGCTACAACCTAGGTGAGGCAGGTCTTGTTGCAACAACCTTGGTGAGGCAGGTCTTGTTGCAACAACCTGCGCTGAGGCAGGTCTTGTTGCAACAACCTGCGCTGAGGCAGGTCTTGTTGCAGCAACCTTGGCTGAGGCAGGTCTTGTTGCAACAACCTGCGCTGAGGCAGGTCTTGTTGCAACAACCTGCGCTGAGGCAGGTCTTGTTGTAGCAACCTTGGTGAGGCAGGTCTTGTTGCAACAACCTTGGTGAGGCAGGTCTTGTTGCAACAACCTTGGTGAGGCAGGTCTTGTTGCAACAACCTTGGTGAGGCAGGTCTTGTTTCAACAACCTTGGTGAGGCAGGTCTTGTTGCAACAACCTTGGTGAGGCAGGTCTTGTTGCAGCAACCTTGGTGAGGCAGGTCTTGTTGCTACAACCTAGGTGAGGCAGGTCTTGTTGCAACAACCTTGGTGAGGCAGGTCTTGTTGCAACAACCTGCGCTGAGGCAGGTCTTGTTGCAACAACCTGCGCTCAGGCAGGTCTTGCTGCAACAACCTTGGTGAGGCAGGTCTTGTTGCAGCAACCTTGGTGAGGCAGGTCTTGTTGCAACAACCTTGGTGAGGCAGGTCTTGTTGCAACAACCTTGGTGAGGCAGGTCTTGTTGCAACAACCTTGGTGAGGCAGGTCTTGTTGCTACAACCTAGGTGAGGCAGGTCTTGTTGCAACAACCTTGGTGAGGCAGGTCTTGTTGCAACAACCTGCGCTGAGGCAGGTCTTGTTGCAACAACCTGCGCTGAGGCAGGTCTTGCTGCAACAACCTTGGTGAGGCAGGTCTTGTTGCAGCAACCTTGGTGAGGCAGGTCTTGTTGCAACAACCTTGGTGAGGCAGGTCTTGTTGCAACAACCTTGGTGAGGCAGGTCTTGTTGCAACAACCTGCGCTGAGGCAGGTCTTGTTGCAACAACCTTGGTGAGGCAGGTCTTGTTGCAACAACCTTGGTGAGGCAGGTCTTGTTGCAACAACCTGCGCTGAGGCAGGTCTTGTTGCAACAACCTGCGCTGAGGCAGGTCTTGTTGCAACAACCTGCGCTGAGGCAGGTCTTGTTGCAACAACCTGCGCTGAGGCAGGTCTTGTTGCAACAACCTGCGCTGAGGCAGGTCTTGTTGCAACAACCTTGGTGAGGCAGGTCTTGTTGCAACAACCTGCGCTGAGGCAGGTCTTGTTGCAACAACCTGCGCTGAGGCAGGTCTTGTTGCAACAACCTTGGCTGAGGCAGGTCTTGTTGCAACAACCTGCGCTGAGGCAGGTCTTGTTGCAACAACCTGCGCTGAGGCAGGTCTTGTTGCAACAACCTTGGCTGAGGCAGGTCTTGTTGCAACAACCTGCGCTGAGGCAGGTCTTGTTGCAACAACCTGCGCTGAGGCAGGTCTTGTTGCAGCAACCTTGGCTGAGGCAGGTCTTGTTGCAACAACCTGCGCTGAGGCAGGTCTTGTTGCAACAACCTGCGCTGAGGCAGGTCTTGTTGCAACAACCTTGGTGAGGCAGGTCTTGTTGCAACAACCTTGGTGAGGCAGGTCTTGTTGCAACAACCTTGGTGAGGCAGGTCTTGTTTCAGCAACCTTGGTGAGGCAGGTCTTGTTGCAACAACCTTGGTGAGGCAGGTCTTGTTGCAGCAACCTTGGTGAGGCAGGTCTTGTTGCTACAACCTAGGTGAGGCAGGTCTTGTTGCAACAACCTTGGTGAGGCAGGTCTTGTTGCAACAACCTGCGTTGAGGCAGGTCTTGTTGCAACAACCTGCGCTGAGGCATGTCTTGCTGCAACAACCTTGGTGAGGCAGGTCTTGTTGCAGCAACCTTGGTGAGGCAGGTCTTGTTGCAACAACCTTGGTGAGGCAGGTCTTGTTGCAACAACCTTGGTGAGGCAGGTCTTGTTGCAACAACCTGCGCTGAGGCAGGTCTTGTTGCAACAACCTTGGTGAGGCAGGTCTTGTTGCAACAACCTTGGTGAGGCAGGTCTTGTTGCAACAACCTTGGCTGAGGCAGGTCTTGTTGCAACAACCTGCGCTGAGGCAGGTCTTGTTGCAACAACCTGCGCTGAGGCAGGTCTTGTTGCAACAACCTTGGTGAGGCAGGTCTTGTTGCAACAACCTTGGTGAGGCAGGTCTTGTTGCAACAACCTTAGTGAGTCAGGTCTTGTTGCAACAACCTTGGTGAGTCAGGTCTTGTTGCAACAACCTTGGCTGAGGCAGGTCTTGTTGCAACAACCTTGGCTGAGGCAGGTCTTGTTGCAACAACCTGCGCTGAGGCAGGTCTTGTTGCAACAACCTGCGCTGAGGCAGGTCTTGTTGCAGCAACCTTGGCTGAGGCAGGTCTTGTTGCAACAACCTTGGCTGAGGCAGGTCTTGTTGCAACAACCTTGGCTGAGGCAGGTCTTGTTGCAACAACCTTTGTGAGGCAGGTCTTGTTGCAGCAACCTGCGCTGAGGCAGGTCTTGTTGCAACAACCTGCGCTGAGGCAGGTCTTGTTGCAACAACCTTGGTGAGGCAGGTCTTGTTGCAACAACCTTGGTGAGGCAGGTCTTGTTGCTACAACCTAGGTGAGGCAGGTCTTGTTGCAACAACCTTGGTGAGGCAGGTCTTGTTGCAACAACCTGCAGAAATCAGCTATCATTGCAGGATGTCATTGCTTGATCCTCGTCACTCACGTCAGACAGGTTGTCAGGGAAGGACAAATGTGAATGGAGGAAATTCAGTCTGAGTGACATGTTGCAGCCTTGGCGCCGATAACTTTGCAAAAGTTGATCTACCAGTGTCTTGTACTTCTTTTTTTTTCCCGGTACTCTCCCGGCCCGAGTCTTTTCCAACAGTGGTTGGGTGTATCTGTTTCCGTCATAAAACCCACTGTAGATGTTTTTGAATGACTACCAAGCTGCTACCTCCACGGTATTCATGTATATACACCAAGACATACACCTCTAGTGTGTATATACTGAGAGATATGTATCTGTGTATACAGATCGAGAGATATACATACGAGTGTATATACACTGAGAAATACACCTCTGTGTGTGTAGACAACGTCGTCCTAGAAATAAAGAATGCAGGAGTAATGCATATTATGTATATTAACTGCCTGGTCATTTAAGGCATTGAGTTCACAGTGTTTGCAGGCTCGATGCTCCGTCTAGTAAGTCCTACTCACATAGTCAGGTTCACCAAGTGAGTGATGAGTCAGGCACTTGTTAACTTATTATTGTTTATTGCCTCTAGTCTAACAGAAAGTTTCAAAGCAGATGACATCTCGCTCAAAGATTGACTTATGAAGACCTGACAAGTGAGCTTTATCAAACCCAGGTGTGAGGCTACACACCGCGACTTACCCAGTGAACCGTAGAGCTGACAGATGGCGCGTGTAGCTGTGGGATATCCTGCCAGTGTGGTGTTGATGAGTCCGAAGGGGCTCCTGGCGGAGGAGTTATATGGAGTGAGAACTCTCCAGTGGTATCCAGGCATGGAAGTGCCTGCTAGTTGGATCACGACAGGACTAGGAGAGTACAGTCCCCCGGCCGTCCAGTTGCCCCAACTGTGAGAGAAGTGAAGATGAATGATTATTAGTCTTATATTTATGGAGAAGCTCTGAAATTATAGAGGTCATACCGCACCAGGGGAATGGAATATAATCGGGTCTGATCCAAGGAAAGGGAGGATAGTGCCAATTCCTTCAGTCAAGAGCCCTCCATTAGCATCTATACAACCCGCTTATAAGAACTGTGGCTGCAACAGCTGTGATAATTGTTGCAATATCATCATGAAGTTAAGTTTGAATATGAGTGTGTAAGCTTTATAATTTATATAATGTATAACTCACTAAGTTCATCTGCCGTTATCTGTTGACTAACGAAGAAGACCGCGGCTGTTTTATATTACTGGTCGCATATCCTACACTGTTTAGAAGTGCCGTTCCGGTTTTTTTCGTTGACCTGCCCCTCAGGCAAATCTTACTAGTCAGAAAATTTATATGTACCAGGGCATATCTGATTATTTACTTTTAGTTATAGGTAAAACAACGGAGTTATTAAAAAAATTATCTGGGGATTGCAAAGTAGACTAATGTGTGAGATGCAGAGATTTGGAGGTAGTTCTCTTGGGCTGCAACTTTATCAAGAGACTGGGAAAGTATGTTAAGAGTACCAAAAGAGTTCAGATATTGTTATGATTTGACGTACTGTTGGAGTGCGAGCAAGAAAACATTTATGAAGGAATTTGGGTGACACTTTAATTCCAGTCTGACGAAACTCACAGCAAACCACGAAAATTGGAAATAAGAGTAAACAAGTTTTCACTTCGTCTCCGATCATTAATAAGTCACGACTTTATAATGGTTCACAACTGACTAATAAACTGCGTAGTTTCATTCTTAAAGTGTGAGCTGACTGATATGTGGAGGAGGTCAGGATATCCTCCAACACGAAGTTGTAATGGAGAGTTGCTGACTAGGATGCTCTCTCTCTCTCTCTCTCTCTCTCTCTCTCTCTCTCTCTCTCTCTCTCTCTCTCTCTCTCTCTCTCTCTCTCTCTCTCTCTCTCTCTCTCTCTCTCTCTCTCTCTCTCTCTCTCTCTCTCTCTCTCTCTCTCTCTCTCTCTCTCTCTCTCTCTCTCTCTCTCTCTCTCTCTCTCTCTCTCTCTCTCTCTTTAACATGCATCAATAGCAGCATTTAGTGTAGAGCCGAAATGTTTTGAGTTATGTTCTGTGCAAGGCGAGTCATATGGATGTCTCGCCGTGTTAAACAAGCAATACGGTAAATAAGTAGGTCAGTACTAGTCAACTGTTCTGGATAACATCCTGGGTATGAGGGCAAAATCCCTTAGCTAGAGCCAGCTTAAAAAAAAGAGGCTGAAATAATATAAATGTTAAGATACACGCTCTCACACACATAAGAACATAAGAAAGGAGAAACACTGCAGCAGGCCACAGACATAAGAACATAAGAAGGAACACTGCAACAGGCCTACTGGCCTATGGGAGGCAGCTCCATTTCTTTCATCGGCTAAGCCAATGCCTGGACCTAGCGAGGTCAGACACGTCACTTAAGGGAGGAACAGTGCATCTGACCTAGTAGCACAAGCTAGTCAGGTCCAATTCACACCCACCCACACCCACTCATGTATTTATCCAACCTATTTTTAAAACGACACAACGTCTTAGCGTCTATGACGGTACTCGGAAGTTTGTTCCACTTATCCACAACTCTATTACCAAACCGAACCAGTGCTTTCCTATATCCCTCCTGAATCTGATTTTTCCAGTTTAAAACCATTGCTGCGAGTCCTGTCTGTGTTAGATATTTTTTAGCACGCTATTTACATCCCCTTTATTAATTCCTGTTTTCCATTTATACACCTCAATCATATCCCCCCTAATTCTACTCCTTTCTAGAGAGTGCAGATTCAGGGCCCTCAGTCTATCCTCATAGGGAAGATTTCTGATACATGGGGTCAACTTTGTCATCCTCCTCTGTACGTTTTCCAGTGCATATATATCCATTCTGTAATACGGTGACCAAAACTGTGCAGCATAATGTAAATGAGGCCTAACCAAAGATATACAGAGTTGAAGAACAACCTGAGGACTTCTATTATTTATACTTCTTGCTATGAAGCCAAGGATTCTGTTAGCTTTAATGCGAATATTAATGCACTGTTGTCTTGGTTTTAGATTACTACTAACCAGAACTCCTAAATCCTTTTTGCAATCCGTAATATTAAGATCTACATTATTTAGTTTATATGTGGCATGGTTATTTTCCTGTCCAGCATTTAAAACTTTGCATTTGTCTATATTAAACTGCCTTCTGCCACTTCTCCGACTATTGCACGAGTCTATTCAAATCATCCTGGAGTGCTCTAATGTCCTCATAAGAATGAATTGGACGGCCTGTTTTGGTATCATCAGCAAGTTTACTTATGTCACTATTTATTCGCTTATCTATGTCGTTTATGTAAATTGTGAACAACAATGGGCCCAACACTGACCCCTGTGGAATACCGCTTGTGACGTGCCCCCATTCTAATTTCTCCCCATTTATGCAAACTCTCTGCTGCCTATTCGTCAACCATGCCTCAGCCCAGGGAAAAATTTCCCCTCCTATTCCGTGTGCCTTAACTTTCCTCAATAGCCTCTGATGTGGAACTCTATCGAAAGCCTTACTGAAGTCCATACACAGAATATCATATTCAATATCATGATCTACATCTTCAAATACCTTAGTGAAGAAAGTTAGTAAATTCCTAAGACAGGAACGCCCCTTTGTAAAGCAGTGTTGAGATTCATTAATCAATTTATGCCTTTCGAGATGGCTACGAATTGCTTTGGCAATTACTGATTCCATAAATTTTCCCACTATGGAGGTAAGGCTTATTGGTCTATACTTAGAAGCCAAGGACCTGTCACCTGCCTTGTAAATAGGTATTACATTTGACATTTTCCATTTATCAGGCACTATGCTAGTTTGTAGTGATATATTGAAAAGATTAGCCAAAGGCATACTAAGGTCCTCTTTACATTCCTTTAAAACCCTTGCAAACAGTTCATCATGGCCTGGGGATTTGTTAGGATTTAATTTCTCTATTTGTCTGAGAACCATGTCACTAGTTACCCCAATCGTGCATAGTTTATTATCGTCCTTTTCTACATAATCTATTATTTCTGGAATTTCGCTAGTATTTTCCTGGGTAAAAACTGAGAGGAAGTAAGTACTGAAAAATTCACACATATACTTATCACTATCAGTGATCTGACCTGAGTTACTCTTAAGTGGGCCTATCTTGTCCCTAATCTTACTTCTGTATATCTGAAAGAACCCTTTTGGGTTAGTCTTCGAATCCCTTGCGACCTTAGCCTCATAATCCCTTTTTGCTTTTCTTGTCCTTTTTTTTTTACTTCTCTCTTTAACTGAATATATTGATTTCTTAACTGCCCATCCCCTCTTTTGATACGCCTATATATGCCTCTTTTTACCAATGAGATGTTTTAATCTATTGTTCATCCATTTGGGATCACTTTTGTTAGATCTAATTTCTCTACTCGGAACAAAAGTTGTCTGGGCAGCTAAAACTATGCTCTGAAAAACGTCATACTGGCAACCAACACCAGCTACCTGTCCCATATTCAGGACATCCCAATTTAGCCCACCCAAGTAATTTCTCAGTCCCATGAAATCGGCCAAGCGAAAGTCTGGGACAGAGATTTGATTGCAGTTATCCGGGTAATTCCATGATATATTGAAACTAAATGATTTGTGATCGCTTTTCCCAAGCTCATCATTAACCTCAAGATTATTAACTAGTGATTCTTTGTTGGCAAGAACCAAGTCAAGTAGACTGTTTCCTCTAGTTGGTTCTGTCACAAACTGTTTTAAAAAAGCAATCCTGAACCGTATCAAGAAAGTCACTAGACTCAAGGTTTCCTGTCACATTGTTCCAATCAATTTGTCTAAAGTTAAAATCTCCCATTAACACAACATTTTCATCTAGATGCCTTATGAATTTTGTCCCATAGCAGATTACTGCACTCTCTATCAAAGTTTAGGGGGTCTATAAATCACACCCAAAATTAACTTTTCACGACTCTCGAGAAACTGTAGCCAAACAGATTCTGTGTCCGATGTTTCTAATCTTATATCTTGTCTAACACAACAATTTAAATTATCTCTGACATACACCGACACTCCACCACCCTTCCTGTTGACACTATCAGTATGGAATAGTTTATGACCCTGTATGTTGCATTCAGAAGGCATTTCTCTATTTTCAAGTTGTACCAGGTCTCTGTTATAGCAATAATATCTATATTACCTGCACTTGCAAGTAATCTTAGCTCATCTATCTTATTTCTTAGACTCCTACTATTTGTATAGTAAACCTTAAGGGAGCTAGTCACTTGTTGCCCTTTACTGTCTCTCTTTGTTTGTTGAACAATTGCTTTGCCTTTACTAGCCACTTTATTTTGAATATTGTCGTTTAAACATATCCCTGAGGTATCCTAGTTATATCTGCTGTTTTTAACCCTAGTACCACAGCCTGATTGTTTCCCACAGACACCCACACCTCTATAATCTATCAGTTTAAAACACTAGACATGTCACCAATAACCCCCTCAATCAAATTGGCTAATGCAACCACTCCAGCCCAGAAAGATGAACCCCATCCCTTGCATACATATCACGTTTGCCACAGAATATGTCCCAGTTATCAATGAATGGGATTGCAAGTTCCTTGCAGTACCTGTCTAGCCAGCAATTTATACCAATTGCCCTAGACATCCATTCATTGCCCACTCCCCTTCTAAGCAAGATGCTACATATGACTGGGACACCACCCTTAGACCTGATTACATCTATGGCTGACCTGTACTTGTCCAGCAGCTCCTGTCTCCTGCCCTTCCCGATGTTATTTCTACCAGCACTAAGACAGATAATGGGATGGTTCCCATTACCTGACATAATATTATCCAACCTGCTGACTATATTACCAACACCAGCTCCTGGGAAGCACACTCTCTGTCTGACCTTTCTATCTCTGTTACAAAAAGCACACTCCATATATCTTGCCTGAGAATCTCCCACAATCAGAATATTCTTACCTTGATTAGCATGGGAGTCAGAGGTACCTTAAACCTCACTAACCACTGAAGTACACTCGTCCTGGAGAACAGAGAATCGATTTCCTACCTTCACATCTTTTCTATTAACCTTCCTTATCATCCTTCTACCTGAATTGTGAACGACTTGCCACTTAAAGCGGCTGCCACTCTCTAAATCACTGCTGGTAACTTTTTCCTCCTCACCAGCTACAACCATCTCACACTCACTCCTAAACCCTTATAGACGAAGCTTCACACATGTTGAATGTACATTCCCTTTGTATTTTAAACCTCCTCTACCCCCTTTTTTCTACCTTTCCTAGGACAACCCGTACTCCTTCCCTCCACTGTAGATACACCCACCATGTCATCCTATTTTGTTCCATCCTTTTTAATAAACGTCCAAACCACCTCAATAACCACTTCTCAGTCCTCTTGTCAATAACTTTAGTATCCTTGCAACTCCTAAACTCTAAACCATGAATTTCATGTCTAATATTCACACCACATATTTCCCTCAGACATGATATCTCCATTGCCTCCACCCTCCTTGCTGCAACGTTTTAAAACCCAAGCTTCACACCCATACAAGAGTGTTGGTACCACAATACTCTGGTACATTTTCCTTTTTTGCCTTCTCCACAGATGCCTCAATGCACAAACCACCTTTTTTTTTTATCCTCGTCAGTTTTATGATTCACCTCATCTTTCATAGACCCGTCTGCCGACAAGTCAACTCCCAAATATCTGAACACATTCACGTCCTCTATATTCCTCCCTCCAGTCAGATATCCTTTTTTTTTCAATACCTAAATTTTTTGTTACTCTCATCACCCTACTTTACACCCCTCAAGGTAGGTTCCTTGACGCTGGTGAGGGGCTCTTGATCTAGGAAATTGGATCTGGGCTCTTGTTCCCTGAATTGAGCCTGAATACCTTCCACCCCCCCCACGCACTGTATAACCCTGCGGGTTTAGCGCTCCCCATGATTATAATAATAATAATAATAATAATAATAATAATAATAATAATAATAATAATAATAATAATAACCTTGCTTTTTCCTATGTTCACCTTCCTAAATTCGTCCACCAACTTTAGCAACTTCTCTTCAGAATTTCCCAACCGCACCATGTCGTAGGTAAACAGCAACTGTGACAACTCCCACTTTGTGTTAGATTCATCATCCTATAATCTCACACCTGGGAGTGATAATGTCAGAGGATCTCACATTCAAAAACCACAACAATGTATCTACCACATCTGCTAGGAAAATGAGAGGATGGATAATGAGAATCTTCAAAACTAAGGATGCCAAGTCCATGATGATTCTCTTCAAATCGTTTGTTCTCTCTAGGCTGGAATATTGTTGTACCCTAACGGCCCCTTTCAAAGCAGGCGAAACTGCAGGCCTGGAGAATGTACAGAGAACTTTTACGGCACGTATGGTACGATAAAGCACCCAAATTACTGGGAACGGTTGTAGTCCCCTGATTTGCACTCCCTGGAATGAAAGCGAGAAAGATAGATACATTATAATTTACAGTTAGAAAATCCTAGAGGAACTAGTCCCAAATTTGCACACGAAAATCACTCCCTACGAAAGCAAAAGACTCGGCAGGAGATGCAACATCCCCCCCCCCCAAGTATACATAAGGGGACTACAAATAGACCCCTGGCTGTCTTCAATAAGGCGCTGGACAGGCACCTAAAGTCAGTATGTGACCAACCGGGCTGTGATTCGTACGTTGGTTTGCGTGCGACCAGCAGTAACAGCCTGGTTGATCAGAGTTTGATCCATCACGAGGCCTTGTCACAGACCGGGCCGAGGGGGCGTTGATCCCCGAAACCCTCTCCAGGTATAAATGCTCTTGACCTGTGACAGCAAACTTTGTTTTTAGGGTAATATATATATATATATATATATATATATATATATATATATATATATAGATATAGTCTCTACGTCCACAGCAGGACTCGAACCTGCTAACTCTGTATCAGAGTCCACAGTACTTTACCACTGAGCTAGACCCAAGATAAGTATTGGCGCTTAGCCGAAGCTAAGCGATGTTACCCCATAGCCCCGGGCACCATACCCCTGAGCACCATACCCCCGGGCACCATACCCCGGGCACCAAGCTCGTTTAGAAAGTTATTTCATCAAATCCTGCCACATGCAGTGGACAACGAAAGAGATTTGAAATCCTTAACAATTTGCAAACAGGCGAAATTATTTACAAACATTGTCTCTACGTCCACTGCAAGACGTAGAGACAATTACACACACACACACACACACACACACACACACACACCCACACACACATATGTTATATGTTTGTTCCCATAGGCTCAGAGACCCTTGGCTCATGGGGAAAGAGTGCATCTAAATTCCTTAAGGAGCTGGGAAAAAGACTCATCAGGGTAACTAGGGATCCCAGGGCAGCTAGTTTTCTGTTCCAGCGGCTCAGTGCAGCTGTTCAAAGGGGTAATGCCTGCTGTATTTTGGGCACACGCCCCAGCTCTGAGGAGCTGGATGAGATTTTCACCTTATAATCGGTGATACACACGTAACATGTACCGTATATGCCACCTTTATATCAATAATGTATCTCTTAAATCTTCTGTACCATATTATGTAATAAAATATTCCTATTAGTAAAAAAAAATAAATAAATATATATATATATATATATATATATATATATATATATATATATATATATATATATATATATATATATATATATATATATATATATATATATATATATATATATATATATATATATATATATATATATATATATATATATATATATATATATATATATATATATATATATATATATATATATATGCAAGTACTCACGCGTCATTAAGTGCGATGATGACGGGGGTCGAGGCAGTGGGAGTGTTGTTGGCTGGAAGTAAACCCTGCAAGGCAGAGCATCATGTTAGGCAGTCTATTATCTCTCTTATCACTATCACATATTATCCCAATCTCACCTCTAGTCTACTCACTATCATGACCAACTCTTGTCACCTTACCCCTACCTAATACCTCAGTATAATTTGATAGACAAACTATTGCCCTGAGCTCCTGTTACCACAGCACAAAAGCACTAACTTCATTGCACTTTATGTCGATATAAAGTCTTCGGAAAATTTCCTTCGCGAATGACGAACAGTTGCAGACATGTTTCTTCTCTCGTTCTCAACATCCACCTGTCCACCAGATAGTTCAGAAGATCCAGCAGTTGTTATCATTCATACACAGGAAGACTCAGGATGTGGAGTCTTGTTGGTGCAACGAACATTTTTTGCATCACTTCAGGGTCACATACAAGGTATGTCCTTGGAAAGCTTCAAGCCGGATAGGGCTCTACTGGTGGGCAAAAGCTGTGTAGGGTTTGGCAAGATGTGGGAATTTTGCTTTCCTTTTCACGAGACTCGCCCCCAATTTTGCTAATATCTAGCACCTTCCCCAGGTCTGTGTCTCTAGGAGTACACCAGTATTCTCAGGTGCCCTCTCTTCCTCACCTTCCTAATTATACAGCAGCTGCACCACAACCCCAGAGAACTTGCTTACAGGTTAATCTTGCTTCTCTCCCTTTTCTCTCGATGCTTGTGTGATGCTACTAACTGTAATGCATATTTTAACTGTCAAATTTGTTAACTGTCAATTTTTTTTTCTGAATAATCACCGAGGGGCCTGCCATTATTTTGATAAAATTACTAGTACATTTTGTGTTGTTGTATGACTGGTTTTTAACTAGCAGTAAAGTTAGTGTTTGTGTGCACGTCTGCTTCATAAAAGTTTTATTGATTGAAGAGCTCAGAGCTCTTTTTTTTAAGTCAAGTATTTCATAACTTTTTAACATTTGCTTCTCAGTATCATTAGTAACTATCTTCATCAACATAATGTTAGAGAACACTCGTTGGTTTCTTACTGAAACTCGAATGAACTTTCAGTTCATTTGTCTACCTATATTTATAAAATGCTTTCCATATTTGGAATCTCATTGGTATATAAGTATTTATCAGTCTAGCACTTTACTGTACGTTACGTTAAACTTGGACACTCTACTGTCAGGTGTATACTATGTATGAAAGCCATTTATTGCTCACTGCCTTGAAATAAATGTGTGTGTATTAGGGAGGGATTACACCCTGTATAGTGTTTGTGTGTGTGTGTGTGTGTGTGTGTGTGTGTGTGTGTGTGTGTGTGTGTGTGTGTAGTGACACTTACTGCAGCCATCTTGGCAAGGATGGTGAGACTGGCATTACTCTCCGGGTAGGCGAGTGTCGCTCCATCCAGCTCACACTGAGCTTCTGCATTAGTCAGGTTGCTGACACTGGAGATGAGTCTGTAGCAGAGTCCACCCTGCAGTGTATAGTTCGTCGGGCACCAACCTGCCGGCAACACAAACACACAACCAAACTCTATATTCAACACTGGTGGATCACCAACTTGCTTTGTCTACTCATGTTACATTTTAATCTCAATTTTATGAATGTTACAAACAATGAAGAAACTACTTCGAATGGTAAGTCTATACAGATAAAATGTCGCATTTTTGCTTAGTAGATAATATTACCAAAAGTTGGAGAGAAATGGAGTAAAATGCTAATACGATGTATCGAGACACTGAGTGGGCGAAACATTGTTATAAAGGACAGTATTATATTACATGTGTGTGTCTATCGCCACAGAAGATAATGTTGGATGGCAACACTTGTCCACATATACTGTGGAAAGAAACTGAGTAAGATAAACCTTAAATTCCTGTTGATGTTTTAATTTAATTAGCGTTTTATTAAGCCAGTACGAGGAGCAACACAACACGAATTGTCATCAATGACCAATAACAGTGTAATAAACACTTGTTGGCTGGCACTAACCCACATGGACACAAACACGGGAAATATAGCTGTTCTGTATATATTTCGACTCCCAACAGAAGGAGACTCCAGCTGGGAGTCGAAATATTCAAACTAAATTTATTATCCGTGTCGCTGTCTCCACTTGTGTTTTTACTTACATAATATTTGTTCGATTTTAAAACCCAGAGGGTTAGCCACCCAGGATAACCTAGGGAAATCAGTGCGTCATCAAGGACTGTCTGTCTTGTTTCTGTTGTGGGTACATCAGTCATGTCCCCCCCAGGATGCGACCCACACCAGTTGACTAACACTCAGGTACCTAGTTACTGCTAGATGAACAAGGACAGCAGGTGTATTAAGGGAACATGCCCAACTTTTCCACCCGTGTCGGGGATCGAACCACCGACACCCAGTGTGTGAGGCTAGAGCGTTGCCGACCAAGTTATTGTTTATATGGTGACATATAAACAAGGATGTTGATGACATAAACAAGGATGATGATAATATAAACAAGAATGATGATAACATAAACAAGAATTATTATAACATAAACAAGGATGATGATGATGACATAAACAAGAATGATGATGATGGTGACATATAAACAAGGATAATGATGATGATATAAACAAGGATGATGATGATGGTGAAACATAAACAAGGAAGATGGTGATGAAGATGACATATAAACAAGGATGATGTTGGTGAAATAAGCAAGGATGGTGATAATTATAGTGACACATAAACAATGATAATGATGATGGTGACACATACACAAGTACTAACCAGGTATCATACACATGTAGTCAGTGTCGTTGCGGCTGCAGCTCTGGGTCCGGTACATGACGTTCTTGCTGGCAGCCACGCACTCTGAACCCGTACTCACCTGTAAGGACTCGTCTGTACTCATACCACTCTCACCTTCCACTGTTATCGTACTCAAGTTGAGGCTCTAAATCAGTAGGGGTTATATATATATATATATATATATATATATATATATATATATATATATATATATATATATATATATATATATATATATATATATATATATATATATACTGAGGATGTTAAGTTTAATTCCTATCCGCCAGAAAAGTGATACAGGCTACCGATCAGCTGTACACTAACATCAAGACTAATGTGATCCCTCAGTGTATATATACACTGAAGAATACACATCCCTTGGTATGTGTACTGTTCAAAATACATATCTCTACTTGTATATACACTGAAAAGTATACACCGGGTGTGTGCTTCTGTTTGCATGTATGCAAGCGAGTGTGAGTGCGTGTGTACTCACCTACTTGTGATTGTAGGAGTCGATTCACAGCTCCTGGCCCCGCGCGCGTGTGTGTATGTGTGTACTCACCTGTTTGTGGTTGCAGGGGTCGATTCATAGCTTCTGGCCCCGTCTCTTCACTTATCGCTACTAGGTCCTCTCTATAACTGCTCCATGAGCAGGATATTCCGCTTCCTGACTACTCTATGACTGAAGAAATACTTCCTAACATCCCTTTGATTCATCTGAGTCTTCAACTTCCAATTGTGACCTCTTGTGTCTGTGTTCCCTCTCTGGAGCATCCTGTCTTTGTCTACCTTGTCAATTCCTCGCAGTATGTGTGTTTGTGTGTGTGTGTGTACTCACCTATTTGTATTCACCTATTTGTGGTTGCAGGGGTCGAGTCATAGCTCCTAGCCCCACCTCTTCACTGATTGCTACTAGGTCCTCTCTCTCCCTGCTCCATGAGCTTTATCATACCTCGCCTTAAAACTATGTATGGTTCCCGCCTCCACTACGTCACTTTCTAGCCTATTCCACGGCCTGACTACTCTATGACTGAAGAAATACTTCCTAACATCCCTTTGATTCATCTGAGTCTTCAACTTCCAATTGTGACCTCTTGTTTCTGTGTCCCATCTCTGGAACATCCCGTCTTTGTCCACCTTGTCTATTCCGCGCAGTATTTTATATGTCGTTATCATGTCTCCCCTGACCCTCCTGTCCTCCAGTGTCGTCAGGCCGATTTCCCTCAACCTTTCTTCGTAGGACAATCCCCGTAGCTCTGGGACTAGTCTTGTTGCAAACCTTTGCGCTTTCTCTAATTTCTTGACGTGCTTGACCAGGTGTGGATTCCAAACTGGTGCTGCATACTCCAGTATGGGCCAAACGTAAATGGTATACAGAGTCTTGAACGATTCCTTACTGAGGTATCGGAGCGCTATCCGTAGGTTTGCCAGACGCCCGTATGCTACAGCAGTTATCTGCGCCTCAGGAGATGTGCTCGGTGTTATACTTACCCCCAGATCTTTTTCCTTGAGTGAGGTTTGCAGTCTTTGGCCATCTAGACTATATTGTGTTTGCGGTCTTCTTTGCCCTTCCCCAATCTTCATGACTTTGCATTTGGCAGGGTTAAACTCAAGGAGCCAGTTGCTGGATTAGGCTTGTAGCCTGTCCAGGTCTCTTTGTAGTCCTGCCTGATCTTCGTCTGATTTGATTCTTCTCATTAATTTCACATCATCTGCAAGCAAGGACACTTCTAAGTCTATCCCTTCCGTTATGTCATTCACATACACCAAAAACAGCACAGGTATTAGGACTGACCCCTGTGGAACCCCGCTTGTCACAGGCGCCCACTCTGACACCTCGTCACGTACCATGACTCGTTGTTGCCTCCCTATCAGGTATTCGCTGATCCATTGCAGTGCCTTTCCTGTTAAGTGTGCCTGATTCTCTAGCTTTTGCAGTAACCTCTTGTGAAGAACTGTGTCGAAGGCCTTCTTGCAGTCCAAAAAAATGCAATCGATCCACCCCTCTCTCTCTTGTCTTACTTCTGTCACCTTGTCATAAAACTCCAGTAGGTTTGTGACACAGGATTTTCCTTCCCTGGAACCGTGCTGGTTGTCAATTATACACTTGTTTCTTTCCAGGTGCTCCACCACTCTCCTTCTGATGATCTTCTCCATGACCTTGCATACTATACACGTTAGTGATACAGGTCTGTAGTTTAATGCCTCATGTCTGTCTCCCTTTTTAAAAATTGGGACTACATTTGCCATCTTCCATACCTCAGGGAGTTGCCCAGTTTCAATGGATGTGTTGAAGATCTTTGTTAATGGCACACACAGCATCTCTGCTCCCTCTCTAAGGACCCACAGAGAGATGTTGTCTGGTCCCACCGCCTTTGAGGTGTCAAGTTCACATAGCAGCTTCTTCACCTACTCCTTGGTTATGTGTACCTCATCCAGCACGTCTTGGTGCACCCCCCTGTTCTGATTTCCTGGAGTCCTACTGGTTTCCACTGTAAATACTTCTTGAAATCTCGTGTGCGTGTGTGTGTGTGTGTGTATGTGTGTGTGTGTGTGTGTGTGTGTGTGTGTGTGTGTGTATGTGTGTGTGTGTGTGTGTGTGTGTGTGTGTGTGTGTGTGTGTGTGTGTGTGTGTGTGTGTGTGTGTGTGTGCGTGTGTGTGTGTGTGTGTGTGTGTGTGTGTGTGTGTGTGTGTGTGTGTGTGTGTGCGTGTGTGTGTACTCACCTAGTTGTACTCACCTAGTTGTACTCACCTAGTTGAGGTTGCGGGGGTCGAGTCCGAGCTCCTGGCCCCGCCTCTTCACTGATCGCTACTAGGTCACTCTCCCTGAGCCGTGAGCTTTATCATACCTCTGCTTAAAGCTATGTATGGATCCTGCCTCCACTACATCACTTCCCAAACTATTCCACTTACTGACTACTCTGTGCCTGAAGAAATACTTCCTAACATCCCTGTGATTCATCTGTGTCTTCAGCTTCCAACTGTGTCCCCTTGTTACTGTGTCCAATCTCTGGAACATCCTGTCTTTGTCCACCTTGTCAATTCCTCTCAGTATTTTGTATGTCGTTATCATGTCCCCCCTATCTCTCCTGTCCTCCAGTGTCGTCAGGTTGATTTCCCTTAACCTCTCCTCGTAGGACATACCTCTTAGCTCTGGGACTAGTCTTGTTGCAAACCTTTGCACTTTCTCTAGTTTCTTTACGTGCTTGGCTAGGTGTGGGTTCCAAACTGGTGCCGCATACTCCAATATGGGCCTAACGTACACGGTGTACAGGGTCCTGAATGATTCCTTATTAAGATGTCGGAATGCTGTTCTGAGGTTTGCTAGGCGCCCATATGCTGCAGCAGTTATTTGGTTGATGTGCGCTTCAGGAGATGTGCCTGGTGTTATACTCACCCCAAGATCTTTTTCCTTGAGTGAGGTTTGTAGTCTCTGGCCCCCTAGACTGTACTCCGTCTGCGGTCTTCTTTGCCCTTCCCCAATCTTCAGGACTTTGCACTTGGTGGGATTGAACTCCAGGAGCCAATTGCTGGACCAGGTCTGCAGCCTGTCCAGATCCCTTTGTGTGTGTGTGTGTGTGTGTGTGTGTGTGTGTGTGTGTGTGTGTGTGTGTGTGTGTGTGTGTGTGTGTGTGTGTGTGTGTGTGTGTATTCGTGTGTGTGTGTATTCACCTAACTGTACTCACCTAATTGTGGTTGCAGGGGTCGAGACTCAGCTCCTGGCCCCGCCTCTTCACTGACCGCTACTGGGTCCTCCCTCTCATTGCTCCATGAGCTTTATCATACCTCGTCTTAAAACTGTGTATAGTTCCTGCCTCCACTACATCGCTTGCCAGACTATTCCACTTCCTAACAACTCTATGACTGAAGAAATACTTCCTAACATTCCTTTGACTCACTTATTTGTACTCACCTATTTGTGGTTGCAGGGGTCGAGTCATAGCTCCTGGCCCCGCCTCTTCACTGATTGCTACTAGGTCCTCTCTCTCCCTGCTCCATGAGCTTTATCATACCTCGCCTTAAAACTATGTATGGTTCCCACCTCCACTACGTCACTTTCTAGGCTTTTCCACGGCCTGACTACTCTATGACTGAAGAAATACTTCCTAACATCCCTTTGATTCATCTGAGTCTTCAACTTCCAATTGTGACCTCTTGTTTCTGTGTCCCATCTCTGGAACATCCTGTCTCTCTCCACCTTGTTTATTCCACGCAGTATTTTTTATGTCGTTATCATGTCTCCCCTGACCCTCCTGTCCTCTAGTGTCGTCAGATTGATTTCCCTTAACCTTTCTTCATAGGACATTCCCCTTAGCTCTGGAACTAGCCTTGTTGCAAACCTTTGCATTTCGATATTGTACTCACTCCTTGAGTGAGGTTTGCAGTCTTTGGCCTCCTAGCCTATACTTCGTCTGTGGTCTTCTTTGCCCTTCTCCGATCTTCATGACTTTGCATTTGGCGGGGTTAAATTCTAGGAGCCAGTTGCTGGACCACGTATCCAGCCTGTACATGTCTCTTTGTAGCCCTGTCTGGTCCGCGTCTGATTTAATTCTCCTCATTAACTTCACATCATCTGTAAACAGGGGCACTTCTGAGTCTATCCCTTCCATCATGTCGTTCACATATACCAAGAATAGCACTGGTCTCAGGACTGACCCCTGTGGGACCCTGCTCGTCACCGGCGCCCACTGTGATACCTCATCAAGGACCATGACTCGTTGTTGGCTCCCTATTAGGTGCTCTCTAATCCATTGTAGTGCCCTTCCTGTTATATGTGCCTGTCCCTCTAGCTTCTGTACTAATCTCTTGTGAGGAACTGTGTCGAAGGCCTTCTTGCAGTCCAGGAAAATGCAATCAACCCACCACTCCCTCTCATTTCTTACTTCAGTTATTTTGTCATAAAACTCTAGTAGGTTTGTGACACAGGATTTGCCTTCCATGAATCCATGCTGGCTGTCATTTATAATTTTGTTCTGCTCCAGGTGCTCCACCACTCTCCTCCTGATAATCTTCTCCATGACTTTGCACACTATACACGTCAGTGACACTGGTCTATAATTTAGTGCTTCATTTCTGTCTCTTTTCTTAAAGATGGGGACTACATTTGCCTTCTTCCATACTTCAGGTAGTTGCCCAGTTTCAAGGGAAGTGTTGAAGACTTTGGTTAGTGGCACACGTAGTGTCTTTGCTCCCTCTCTAAGGACCCACGGAGAGATGTCCGGTCCCACCGCCTTTGACGTATCAAAGTCACTTAGGAGCTTCTCCACCTCCTCCTCAGTTGTGTGAAATTCATCAACGATGTACCCCACTGTTTTGTCTTCCCAGTGTCCCTTCAGCCTCCACTGTAAATACTTCCTGAAATCTCATGTTGAGCTCCTCACATACTTGGTCGTTTCTTGTGAGCTCCCCACCTTCTTTCCTCAGCCTGATTACCTGGTCCTTGAGTGTTGTCTTCCTCCTGATGTGGCCGTAAAGTAGTTTCGGGTCAGTCTTGACTTTCGATGCTATGTCACTTTCATACTGCCGCTGAGCCTGCCTCCTCATCTGTACATACTCGTTTCGGGCTCGTCGCCTAATCTCTTTGTTTTCCTGAGTCCTTTGCCTTCTGTACTTTTTCCATTCTCTAGAGCACTTAGTTTTTGCCTCCCTACGCCTTCGGGTAAACCAAGGGCTCGTTCTGTCCTTCCCATTATTTCTGTTACCCTTGGGAACAAACCTGTCCTCTGCCTCCTTGCATTTTGTTGTTACGAAGTCCATTTCGTTTACTGATTTTCCTACCAACTCCTATTCCCACTGACCTTCCTGCAGGAAGGTCCTCATTCCTGTGTAGTCCCCCTTTTTATAGTTTGGCTTTTACCTTTCTACTCCTGTTACCCTCTCCACTTTTAACTCCACGATGTATTCAAAGCTCATAACCACGTGGTCACTAGCTCCAAGGGGCCTTTCATATGTGTTGTGCTCAATGTCTGAGCTACTCAGGGTGAACACAAGGTCCAGTCTTGCTGGTTCATCCTCCCCTCTCTCTTTCTCTGGTAGTGTCCCTAACATGTTGGTGCATGAGATTTGCCAGCACAACATCCATCATCTTGACTCTCCATGTTTCGGGACCCCCATGTGGCTCCAGGTTTTCCCAATCAATCTCCCTGTGACTGAAGTCGCCCATGACCAGTAACTTCACTCTACTCGAGGCCTTCTTGCCATCTCAGCTCTGTGTGTGTGTGTGTGTGTGTGTGTATGTGTGTGTGTGTGTGTGTGTGTGTGTGTGTGTGTGTGTGTGTGTGTGTGTGTGTGTGTGTGTGTGTGTGTGGGTGTGGGTGTGTGTGTCTGTATGTGTGTGTGGGAGGGTGTCTGTGTGTGGGTGTGTGGTGGGTGGGTGTATTTGGGTGCATGTGTGTGTGTGTTTGTACATATACGTTTTAGGTGCACATCTGAGTGTGTTTGGACAGAGGAGAGAGTAATTGGTACTCACGCTGCACTGGCTGCTGCAGGTGATGTTGGATGGCAGGACGGGTGACAGCATCCCTCCCAGACTGTAGGAAGAGAAGTTTGAACCATCATGCTGTGAGGAAAACACACACACTCTCTCTCTCTCTTGCACACACACACATACATACACGCTCTTTCTCTCTTACACACACACACACACACACACACACACACACACACACACACACACACACACACACACACACACACACACACACACACACACACACACACACACACACACTCACTCACTCACTCACACTCTCTCTCTCTCTCTCGCTCTCTCTCTCTCTCTCTCACTCTCTCTCTCTCTCTCTCTCTCTCTCTCTCTCTCTCTCACTCTCTCTCTCTCTCTCTCTCTCTCTCTCTCTCTCTCTCTCTCTCTCTCTCTGTTGATTCCCTGCGTGTTGTTTTGTCACCTGTTGAACGGCTGGCCGTTGTGTACTCGCCTGTTGTTCGGTTATCTGTTGTGTCGTCTCCTGTTTTCCTATCTGTTATGTCGTCACCTGTTGACTGGCTACCTCTTGTGTCTAAACCTGATTGGCTACATGTTGTTTCATATGTTCACTGGCTATCTGCTGTGTACTCACATGTTGACTGGATACCTGTTGTGAGTTCACCTGTTGGCTGTCTGTTGTGTCTTCTCCTTTCGATTAAATATATGTTGTCTATCTCCAGTTGATTGGGTACATGTTCTCACCAGATTAGTTCCCTGTTGTGTCATCACCCTTTGTACCATCACTTGTTGACTGGTTACCTGTTGTGTCATCACCCTTTGTACCATCACTTGTTGACTGGTTACCTGTTGTGTCATCACCCTTTGTACCATCACTTGTTGACTGGTTACCTGTTGTGTCATCACCCTTTGTACCATCACTTGTTGACTGGTTACCTGTTGTGTCATCACCCTTTGTACCATCACTTGTTGACTGGTTACCTGTTGTGTCATCACCCTTTGTACCATCACTTGTTGACTGGTTACCTGTTGTGTCATCACCCTTTGTACCATCACTTGTTGAATGGTTACCTGTTGTGTCATCACCCTTTGTACCATCACTTGTTGAATGGTTACCTGTTGTGTCATCACCCTTTGTACCATCACTTGTTGACTGGTTACCTGTTGTGTCATCACCCTTTGTACCATCACTTGTTGACTGGTTACCTGTTGTGTCATCACCCTTTGTACCATCACTTGTTGAATGGTTACCTGTTGTGTCATCACCCTTTGTACCATCACTTGTTGAATGGTTACCTGTTGTGTGCGGTGTAGTAGAACAGGCCAGAAGTGGCGTTGTCGAGGTCTGAAGGTTCTGTCAATACAGCCAAGGTCGCTTGTTGTCGAGAACAACTGAAACAAACGAAAGTATGTCGACAGTATTACTTACGTAGTGTATATATATAAATAAATATATATATATATATATATATATATATATATATATATATATATATATATATATATATACAGATAGATAGATAGATAGACAGATAGATAGATAGATAGATATAGATATATTTTAACAACATTATAGGCCAGCTCCCTAGCGAAGCCTGGACGTCAGATGACTACCCCCGTAGGTCACACACACACACACACACACACACACACACACACACACACACACACACACACACACACACACACACAACCAGGCTAAACAGGCGGATAGACGTGAAAGCTGGGTTCCTCTACGAATATCAATAATAGACTTCCGTAATAGAGTGTACAGATGTTTCCTTGCTACCATCACCCCATCTATCAGTAAGTAAACACGGTGGTGTGTGTGATATGCTTGATTAATTCAACTGACTCTTTAGTTCCTACCTGATAAATATTATTGTCTATAAAAAGATCATTCTTACTGCTGTCAATGGAAATAAGTCACGCTGACTTTTTTGGGTTATCTTAGTTACTTTACACATATGCTGCTGTGTATGATAACTATAATCTATGTAACTGTATTTGTGTATACCTTAATAAACTTACTAGTCAGAATTGAGAGCCTTTAAGCAGAAGTCACAATGTCTCGTGTTGAACTGTCTACCAAAGACAAAGTTCAGTGTAATTATTTAGTTGACTCAGTTTTGAAAGTAACTTTCTTTAAAAGTGCTGTACGATATTTTTTAACGTTCTTTAAGAAACGAAAAAAAAATGAGAATTCGTTACGAAATTACGGGACGGTATTTTTGACAGGAACGAAACGCGTTAAAAACAAAAAAACAGTACCGTACTGCCAGCCTTGAGGCATACCAAACTGTGTAGAACAAACTGTGATATTCACGAGTCACACTTTGATATTCACGAGTCACACTTTGATATTCACGAGTCACACTTTGATATTCACGAGTCACACTTTGATATTCACGAGTCACACTTTGATATTCACGAGTCACACTCTGATATTCAGGAGTCACACTCTGATATTCACGAGTCACACTCTGATATTCAGGAGTCACACTCTGATATTCAGGAGTCACACTCTGATATTCAGGAGTCACACTCTGATATTCAGGAGTCACACTCTGATATTCAGGAGTCACACTCTGATATTCAGGAGTCACACTCTGATATTCAGGAGTCACACTCTGATATTCAGGAGTCACACTCTGATATTCAGGAGTCACACTCTGATATTCAGGAGTCACACTCTGATATTCAGGAGTCACACTCTGATATTCAGGAGTCACACTCTGATATTCAGGAGTCACACTCTGATATTCAGGAGTCACACTCAGATATTCAGGAGTCACACTCTGATATTCAGGAGTTGTCCAGCAGCCACCGTGGAGAGAAGACATCTTCGTTCCTGCTCTGAGCACTGAGCCTCGAATTTTCTCTTGGGTTATCCTGAGTTGTTGTCAACCAGAGCTGAGAGGAAACTTGCTGGCAGTCACTTCGAGCACCATCCCATCAAGAGGGTAAGGCGGTGACTTGCTTGCTTGTTCACCCCTCTCTTCCCCATCCTCCCCTCACCCAAACATCTACACTGGCCCACACAATAACACCGCTTATATTGCTATCCTTCTGACTTTCCTATCTTCTTTTTCGGCAACTTCTCCTTCGACGAGTTAACACAAGGCATCTTGACCATCCGGTAGCCCGTGTGGTTTTTAAAATCCGGCCGATCTTTGCCTTGGGCTCTGTCCCCCTCACTCCTCGAGGGTAGGCTATCTTAGGTGCTGACCTTCATACGTCAGCTGACTTAGGATGTTTAGGGCTACCACTAAGGAAAGTCTTTCTTGTTAAAGCAACTTTTCTGTGTCAGATGTACCTTCCTGGACATCATGACACGAATACGAGTACGAATACGTGTCGTTGACAATCAAAAGTCTAAGAAGGAAATTCTCGAATGTATTTGTTCAAATTCAACTGCTGCACCAGTGGATGTGTTTGAAACCCACGCTGGGGCAGCACTTCTCTCCTCTGAAGAGGAGTTACTCCACCTGCTTAAGCATGAAGTTCTTGAGAAATTGCAGAATTTGGGTATCATCCCCATTCCACCTGATAGCTATCAAGCCCAACGAACTATGTGGCGAGAATTAACAGCTTCATGAGAGAGCTCTGTGGAGGAACTTATTGCATAACTTAATCAGGAGAATTCTGAATTTAAGGTTCTCCGTGCATATAAATTCTCTAAACTTACCAGCACACAGCCAACATTAAATTTATTCCTAGAGACACCTGAAGCAGCCAAACTCATGTGTCAACGCGGTTTCAAATGTTTTGGCACCAGATGTACACCTGACCAAATCTCTCTTGAACGGTTTGTCAGTGTTACACAATGTTTCAAATGTTATGCATTTGGCCATACCACCAATAAATGCAGTAGCCAATCAACAATTTGCAGCATATGCTCTGGTGAGCATTCTTTTCGAGACTGCCATAACAAAACTAAACGCAAGTGTGTCCTCTGTAATGGAAAACACCATGCTGTTTCCCCTATCTGTCCTGAGAGGAAAACTACAATCCAGAAAATTCTAGAGGCCAAAAAACTGTGAAATTCTACGAAAACCCCTCCAAGGCACCTCTAACAATGTCCCAGGGTTTATTCCTGGCTCAACCTGGATCTGGTGGGACTCCTCAGGCCTTCTCTACCGGTTCCAATGTTTGGACTTCTGCCCCTCCTGAAGTGCCCAACCCTCCCCCTAACCCTCACCTACAACAAACACAAGCACAAGGTTCTTCCTCACTCCCCATGTCTCTGGGGTTCTCAGCCGGGGATATGACGAGAGCTCAACTAATGTACATGTTGACCAAGGACATAGCAGGTGGTGATATTCAACTCTGTTCTTATGTTTTCGATGATTTGTTAAGGGCTAATGGGATCACTCCCATTCAAATTCCAGGTATTGTGAAGTTAATTATGGCCCAGTCCCCTCAAGATAGAAAGTATGTGCCCTCCTCTACCCCTGCAAATACGCCTACTTCGTCTCTCATACAGGGCTCAACTGCCTGGAATAACCCAGTTGTAAGCTCCCCTCAGCCCGATGAGTTAATACCTGTCCCTAACCTTGCCCCTGATATTAGTACTTATCCTTCCGCTATTGCAGCTGATCCTATGGAACAAGAACTTTCCCAGGGTACTTCACCTGGCCTACCAAATTTTCCCTTGGAGCCTCCACGGTCTCCTTTTGACACTCATGTGCCTCTGCTTCCTGTTACTGGGAATATCACACCTCAGTTATCCGATGATGACTCTAATGCTTCTGTTGATATTACCACCACCAGTGAGGATGGTGACATTGTCAGTACGCAAGCAACAACTCAGAATTATCCTTTTCCCCTTGATGAGTCGAGTAGGGAGAGTGTGTATTCCAATTACGATGTTACTTGCAGACGTTCACAATCTGTTCGCAGTACACGCGTGAAGTGCAAGAAGTAATGGGGATTATAATTTTCCAACTTCAACATTTCTTTAATAACCGTTACCTCCTCGAAGTTGAACTACACAATTACAACCCTGACGTTATCCTCCTGAATGAGACAGCTGCGGGAGTTGATCAACATATCAAATTACGTGGTTACACTACTGTGGATCAATCGAGAGGACCCCATAGTGGCGTGGCCATCTTAGTTAAATTAGGATATGCGTTTCGAAATATTCACGTTGACGAAGATAACATTATTGCAATTGAGCTGACGACATCTCATGGTCAACCACTGATAGGAACTGGATATTTTCCTCAGAGACAACCATATATAGAGTTCGTTCCCTTACATCGGATATTAAGCAGAAATATTCCTACAATTCTGGCAGGAGATTTAACGCCCATCACCCTGCACTCTTTAACTACGGAGCTGGTAATCCGTTGGGCAACTTGAAAGGAAATCAATTATTTAATATCATGACAGCCAGAAATCTGTTGCGTCAAGGACCATTCTTTAAGTCGTATGTCGGTCCTCATCCGGGAACACCAGATATAGTCTTGACCAACAGAGATTGTGACCTCTTCCATTACAGAGTCTCTCCTGGTGGGAACGTAGGATCTGACCATATCCCTGTTATAATACAGCTACAAGCTTCTCCATTTAGAATACCTGTACCTCCTAAACCCAATCTCAACACCCTAGGATTTGACCCCTTCGGGCATTTCTTAGTAACGACAATATTGTTTCGTTGGAAAATTTACCTTCCACTGCAATTGACGAAGCGATCAGCTCCCTCCACAACCGAATACTTAATGCCACTAATACAACTTGCCAATTAGCTTCCACAAAGATCTACCAGCAACATAAACCTACTAGGGAATTTAGAGACTGCATGAAGAATTATCAAACGGAATGTCGAAGGCGCCTTCAAACGCAACAGCCACCAGGGGCTACACTGCATAGGTTGAGGCAGGACTTAATTACCATGATTAGTCATCACAAATGAGACTTATGGAAATATCTTGTTCTCCAAGCTAACCAAATAAACGTCAGCCTGCTTTTAGGGGCAAAGCACAAGGCTCCCAGTTACTTAATTCATATCTTCACTGATGATGATGAGGAGGTTGATATGAAACTTGATGATCCACAGGACCAGGCCAATCTGATGGGTGATGTACGGGAGAAAATTCTCTCCCACAATAACAGTCGCTGATTTAATAATAACCATTATCAGTTGGTCAATGAATGGAGAGATGATAACTTAGCTGATCTCCAACCATTACCTTTAATCGATACATCAACTCTTGAAGTTACCACCCTCTTACTAGACCAGTCTGTCAGACACTGCAACACAATGGTATCTTAGTACAGAACCGAGAAACAACTTGGACAACTTCTACTAGTGAGAATGGCTGGATTTGAGAGGGACGTGACCTCCCAACGACTACATTCTTACCTCTACTAGTGGCCTACATCTCACCTCCTGGCGGTATATAAGGCTCCATCCTGTCACTTCAACTCCATATTGTTTCAGACTATGGAACGATACTCTTCTCCAGACTGAGGGACTGACCACCTCAAAATTTCAAGGGTGATGGACTGATTACATCGTCTTCACGTCTCTTCTATCAACTTTTCTGTACTCGACTGAAGAAGCCTACTGTGTAGGCGAAACGTTTCGAAATAAAGATACCTAACTGTTGCATATGTCTTACCTAACAACCTGTCGGTATTTTATACCATTTTAATAATCAATTACACTCCTAGAGATGAGTCAGGTTATTGGAAGAATGTGAAATAGATCCCCTGGTCTCTCTGGAATAACAATGAAACAAATAAAGTTCCTACCCAGAAATTGTAAACAGTCTTTGGTCAATATCTTTAATGCCATCTTGGCCTCCGGACATTTTCCAGTGGTTTTTAAAGTCTGCGAGGATGATCTTCATTGCTAAACCCCATAAAGACATCCACCAACCAGGGAACTATAGACCTATATCCTTACTTGAAGTCACTGGCAAAGTTCTTGAGAAAATCATTTCCAATAGATTGAACTATTACATGGAGTATAATCACCTCTTTACGAAAAACAGTTCGTCTTCAGGACTTACAGAGGTACTCATCATGCAATAAATATTATTTTCGATGCTGTTGCAAGCCTGAAGCAACAGGGCAATCTTGCCCTAATTGCCACCAGGGATGTTCATAAAGCTTTTGATAGCTTATGGCATGATGGTCTTATATACAAACTTGTTGACCTACCAGACCATAACTGGTCCTTTCTCAGATTTATATATAACTTCTTGTCTCAAATTAAATTATTCCTACCTTTAACGGCAAGTCGACAGAGCCTTTTATATCGACAGCTGGTGTACCACAAGGCTCATGTCTTAGTCCAATACTATTCAACATTTATGTAAACGATCTGCCTCAACCGGAGTTCAGTGATACAGTCATAACACAATTTGCAGATGATGTTATCCATGTCGTCTCCTCAACTCCCGTAACAGGAAAATATAAGTATGAGACGGTCATAGAAAAAATGAATACTGAACTTCGTCGAACAGCTAACTGGGAAAAGAGATGGAGAATCACGACCAACCCTGACTAAGTCCTTATCAGCACGATAGGATGTTTTGCATCAACCATCGAAGACAAGAGGGGTATCTCCATCAGAGGTACACTTGTAGCCATTAGAAACCCTAATAAGTTCCAGGGATATGAAATAGACAGATTGCTTCACTCAACATCTCACGTCAGTAAAAAGATCAACATAGAACAAAGCCTGTCTTAGCAGTCTTCATAGATTTAATCAAGCCCCTTCACACGTTAAAAAAATATGTATAAAATGATGATAAGACCTATACTTGAATACCCATGTGTCCAAATGTCGTTAACAACAAAGGCCAACATGCTACGGTTGCAACGGGTCCAGAATAGAGCTCGCCGCTTTATTACGGGCACCAGGAGGAGAGACGGAATCAAGATGGCAGATTTACACATCCAACAGGATATTGCTGCCCTAAACGTACAACTTGATACGCTGAAGAAGAGGCAACTTTATGCAATGCAAGAACTCTATATACCAGACAGAGAGGATCCTCCCCAAGTTGCAAATACCACCGACTATATCATCAACACTCCTCCCCACAGAACCCAAAGAATGACTCTTCAACAGAGGCTGCGTCGCTTCATCCATAAGGATGATTACCATCGACCAATGATCTTGAGCAACCTCCCTGCAGATGAAGATGATTGGCTAACACCAGAACACTTCTGTGTCTACTAAGAATATTATCGCCCCTAATTATGGAGATATCTTTTATAACTTTTCTAATTTCATATCTACTATTGTAACATCGCAATATTTACTATGGCGGGACACCACCTTGAAAGAAGCTAACATGCCCAGTGATTTTACATGAATTGTCCATATAATTATCGCCTTGCCTTGTCATCGCAACTTTTGTCCTGCAATCGAAAAAAAAAACGCAATTGCAAATCGCATATCTATTACCGACTCAGGGTCATGCACCTATATATTTGTTATATCTGTTTGAATCTGATGAGTAAGTGTTATACCCCTTTCAATATTTTTTTGTTATTACACACACACACTTTTCAAATTGCACCAAAGTGGTTGTGCCACTTCCCTTTCGTATCCTACCTCTCTTTCCCTTCCCATCCTTTTCCCATATTTCTATCCTTACCCATCCTTCTACCTTACCCATCCTTCTACCTTACCCATCTTTCTTCCTTACCCTTCTTACCAGAGCTCTGGTCGTAAGTTCAAGTTCAAGTTGAAGCTGTGGGAGTCATTTTGTCGTTCATCTTTCAAACTTATCAATCACATCCACATTTTTTGGATGTATACACCACACAGCAGCTGAATATTCAGAGTTTGGCTTAATATGTTATTTGTGTGTGTGTGTGTGTGTGTGTGTGTGTGTGTGTGTGTGTGTGTGTGTGTGTGTGTGTGTGTGACAGAGAGAGAGAGAGTGAGAGACAGGCAGACAGACAGACAGACAGAGACATAGAGAGAGCGAAAGAAAGTTTTCTTACCCGAGCGCTGCTCCTGCCAGACCAAACTGAGAGGGTTGTGTAGAGAAGGAGAAACATCTGTCTTGAGTATCAGCCATCACGGTACCATTTGGGCACTTCACTGTGGGTGGAAGGGTAGTGGAAAGGAGGAGGGTAGTGAGGAGAGTAGTGGGAGGGAAGGAAGGGGGATGATATAAAGGAAGTTAGTGGAAGTAGAAAGCAAGATGGTTGGACGGTATTAATACTTATATACATGGGAATTATTATTCATATATCAAAACTAAAATTATGTTAAATAATTCAAAACAATAAATACAGTGGAACCTCTGGTCATGAACGCTTCCCAACACGAACAAATCGGTTCACGACCAAAAAATTCGCCATTTTTTTACATATGGTCACGAACACATAATCGGGTGCCGAACAAACACAGACGCGCCAATTTTCACATTCCATGCCATTTTTATCGCACGCGCCAATGTTCCCCACTTTCTGTAATTACGACGGTGATAAATTCGGATTAGCAATGTTTTATCAGCAGTTAGTGCCGAAACAGCTTCGCGCAGTGCTTGTACCCGGCTAAGGCTTGCCATATACGATTTTTGGTAAATATTTTTTTCTCTGTTGTTTGTTGGGCTATCTTATTTAATCTTGGGCAATGTATGATGGAGGGATGCATCTTAACGTACACAAAAAATAAAAGAAATCGGACAATAAATAACGGAGTTCACTGCTAAGCCATTAGACGCGACTCATGCAATGTTAGTTTTCTGTTGTTCAAGATTTTCTTAGTGTTATTTAAGGTTTTTACATCTAGTTTACTATTACACTGTGCATTCTGTGGTATAATTAACTATTTTTGTACTTAAAAATGTTAAAAAAATATTTATATACAGTTCGTAGGGGTCCGGAACGGATTAATCGTATTTACATACAATCCAGTGGGGAAATTAGGTTCGGGTCACAACCAAATCAGGTCGCGATCAGAGTTTTGGAATGAATTATGTTTGTGACCAGAGGTTTCACTGTATTACAGTAAGAATAATTTTATGACAAAATTGTCAAAAATAAATAAATATATATATATATATATATATATATATGTATTAGTAATGAAATCACGAAACAAGTGATTTTAAATCATTTACCCAACTGCGGCAGGCCAGGACTCGACCCTACGAACCTTGTACCGCCTCCAGAGACAGAACAATGCACGCATCACCTTACCACTAAGCCACTGATCCGTGGCATAGGATCAGTAGCGTAGTAGTAAGGTGATGCGTGCATTGTGCTGTCTCTGAAGGCGGTACAAAGTTCGTAGGGCGAGTCCTGGCCTGCCGCAGTTGGGTAAATTATATATATATATATATATATATATATATATATATATATATATATATATATATATATATATATATATATATATATATATATATATATATATATAAACACTGATCTCTGGCTGAAGGAAACTCGAACCTACGAACCTTGGAACAAGGTATGCAGTGCTTTACCAATCTACCCACACTGGACCAATACCTTGGAGTCCAGCTTGCGCTAGACTTTGATCCAAGGCAGCCAGCTTTCAGGGAGAAGGCTTACAGCTTTTCATCTCATCCCCTGCATGCATCAGCCTTACTAGAGATATTAACAATGCAAGGAATTCGCAAGAGCAAGCGAAACATACACAAACACTGTGTTTGTGTATATTTCGCCTGCTCTTGCGAATTCCTTGCATATATATATATATATATATATATATATATATATATATATATATATATATATATATATATATATATATATATATATATATATATATATGTATATATATATATATGTATGTATGTATGTATTTGCATCACATAGTTTGTGGTGTATGAGTCAGGGGTAATTTAAAGTTTTCTATATACAAATAACCTGCACATGGGAGAAGGGAGCTTACGAAGACGTTTCCTTCCTCTTCTACTTTATTATTTTTCCTTTTTCTTTCTTTGTTTTCCTTTCTTCTACTTAAGTGTATTCTGTAAGTCAGTTTCACTCCCCTCCTGCATTTTTGGTCCAACATTTTGTGGGCCTTCAGCTTCCCTGCAGTGCTGCAATGTCTTTTCCTTAGATTGACCCAACTTGTACTACGTTTTCCCCTCTATTCCTCTACTATTGTTACTTCCTTTATTATTGCCTCTGTTCACCTTTCACTCCCCTTTCTTCCTTGTGCCACTAAACTACTCTCCATACATTCTATTACCACTACTTCCACTACTTACTTTCTTACCACCTACCTTACCACTACAACTTCTCCCTCTCATGTTCCCGTCCTCGTCCCGCTCGCCTGTATATACTGGCTACCTGACGTTTTTTTGCTACACAAATTCCTAATGGTTAAAATCTTAACTAATAATTTTTAAAGAGGTGGACCGGTAAGCCAGTAGAAGTCTTTGGTCAGATGAACAAAAGTTCCAGCTGTGAGTCATTATATGACTCACAGCCAGGAAACACTTGTCCTGTTTCCTGGCAAACATTATAATGATCTTTATTTCTACAAGTATATGTATAAGGTATACAGGCCATAGCTGACATCAATGACATATTACTATACAGAAATCCCTTGTTATGCAGATCATTTCTGGCAAATTGTGTCAATTTTGTCCCAGGATGCAGCCCACACCAGTCGACTAACACCCAGGTATCCACTTTTTTTACTGATGGGTGAACTTAGACAACCGGTGTAAGGAAACACGTCCGATGTTTCTACCCCTTCGCCAGGAATCGAACCCGGACTCTCACCGTGTGAAGCGAGAGATCTTGCCACCAGGCCACCGGGCCTGATGTCTTTGACTTTGTAAATGGTCCAAGTCTGGCCGAAAAGTCGTCGTAAGCTCCTCTCTCCTATGTGCAGGTTATTTGTGTATTCTTCCAGTCACTTTATTGTGCCTTATTTTTTTAAAGTTTTCTATCATGCAAAAATTATGGGGTAAGTAACGTTTTCTATCATGCAAGAGTTACGGGTAACTAACGTTTACTATCGTGAGAAAGTTAGGGGTAACTAATGTTTTCTATCATGCGAAAGTTAGAGGTAATTAACGTTTTCTGTCATGTGAGTTAGGGATAACTAACGTGTGCAAGGCAGACTGAGAGTATAGTTCCAGGCTGGTGTTGTTGCAGCTGCAGTGTTTCCGGCCTGGCACAAGACTGTGCCTTTGGTGGTGACTTTGACAGTTCCCTCCACCATCAGGTTCCCGATGCAGGTGTAGTTGATAAGCGCCCCAACACTGCGATTCAGAGGCACCGTGACGTTCACGGTGGTCCAGGATGTGTTCACGAACACCAGTGGGCAGAACGTCTCTACCACGGAAAGAAAACATTTAGATATCGCTCCTAGGAGCGAGGGTATTGCGCGTCTCCACTCATCATCAGAGTGAGCACACCGCTATGAAGACACTGCAAGAGCCCAGATTATCTTACTGGCGATAACAGTAAAGAGAAAGAAACATGCTGCTGAACAAGATTTTACTGGCGCAAAGTTGATCTCTTGTACGTGAATGGTATACAGTACCGACAAGATGAAGAATAAGACACATGTGCGACATCTGGGTATCTTTATTTATAGACGTTTCACCAACCAATGGTGTTATTCATACAAGGACATAATGTGAAGATTTTTTTTCCAACAAACCGGCTGTATCCCACTGAGGCAGAGTGACCTAAAAAAGGAAAAACGAAATTCCGGCCTTGGCTTCCTGTCTTGGGAATGTCTGAGACCTATGTCTGCCATGGGAGGAGGTACACATACCTCCTCATCTTCTGAGACCAACTGTCCCCAGGCCTAGCCCCATTCCCCGCCCTCACGGGGCTCGTAGGGAGAAGATAAGCCTCTGGTCTGCCATTTCCCCGTCCCAGGGGGGCTCGTAAGAATGGCAGTCTTGTGAGCTGCAGGTAGTAGCAAGCTATGGCCATTAATTGAGAAGGGGTTATTAGCTCCTTGCTCCCGGCATTTTAGTCGCCTCTTACGACACGCATGGCTTACGGAGGAAGAATTCTGTTCCACTTCCCCGTGAAGATAAGAGGAATTAAAGAAGAACAAGAACTATTAATAAAATAGAAGAAAACCCAGATGGGTATATATATATATATATATATATATATATATATATATATATATATATATATATATATATATATATATATATATATATATATATATATATATATATATATATATATTATTATTATCACACTGACCGATTCCCACCAAGGCAGGGTGGCCCGAAAAAGAAAAACTTTCACCATCATTCACTCCATCACTGTCTTGCCAGAAGGGTGCTTTACACTACAGTTTTTAAACTGCAACATTAACACCCCTCCTTCAGAGTGCAGGCACTGTACTTCCCATCTCCAGGACTCAAGTCCGGCCTGCCGGTTTCCCAGAACCCCTTCATAAATGTTACTTTGCTCACACTCCAACAGCACGTCAAGTATTAAAAACCATTTGTCTCCATTCACTCCTATCAAACACGCTCATGCATGCCTGCTGGAAGTCCAAGCCCCTCGCACACAAAACCTCCTTTACCCCCTCTCTCCAACCTTTCCTAGGCCGACCCCTACCCCGCCTTCCTTCCACTACAGACTGATACACTCTTGAAGTCATTCTGTTTCGCTCCATTCTCTCTACATGTCCGAACCACCTCAACAACCCTTCCTCAGCCCTCTGGACAACAGTTTTGGTAATCCCGCACCTCCTCCTAACTTCCAAACTACGAATTCTCTGCATTATATTCACACCACACATTGCCCTCAGACATGACATCTCCACTGCCTCCAGCCTTCTCCTCGTTGCAACATTCATCACCCACGCTTCACACCCATATAAGAGCGTTGGTAAAACTATACTCTCATACATTCCCCTCTTTGCCTCCAAGGACAAAGTTTTTTGTCTCCACAGACTCCTAAGTGCACCACTCACTCTTTTCCCCTCATCAATTCTATGATTCACCTCATCTTTCATAGACCCATCCGCTGACACGTCCACTCCCAAATATCTGAATACATTCACCTCCTCCATACTCTCTCCCTCCAATCTGATATTCAATCTTTCATCACCTAATCTTTTTGTTATCCTCATAACCTTACTCTTTCCTGTATTCACCTTTAATTTTCTTCTTTTGCACACCCTACCAAATTCATCCACCAATCTCTGCAACTTCTCTTCAGAATCTCCCAAGAGCACAGTGTCATCAGCAAAGAGCAGCTGTGACAACTCCCACTTTGTGTGTGATTCTTTATCTTTTAACTCCACGCCTCTTGCCAAGACCCTCGCATTTACTTCTCTTACAACCCCATCTATAAATATATTAAACAACCACGGTGACATCACACATCCTTGTCTAAGGCCTACTTTTACTGGGAAAAAATTTCCCTCTTTCCTACATACTCTAACTTGAGCCTCACTATCCTCGTAAAAACTCTTCACTGCTTTCAGTAACCTACCTCCTACACCATACACCTGCAACATTTGCCACATTGCCCCCCTATCCACCCTGTCATACGCCTTTTCCAAATCCATAAATGCCACAAAGACCTCTTTAGCCTTATCTAAATACTGTTCACTTATATGTTTCACTGTAAACACCTGGTTCACACACCCCCTACCTTTCCTAAAGCCTCCTTGTTCATCTGCTATCCTATTCTCCCTCTTACTCTTAATTCTTTCAATAATAACTCTACCATACACTTTACCAGGTACACTCAACAGACTTATCCCCCTATAATTTTTGCACTCTCTTTTATCCCCTTTGCCTTTATACAAAGGAACTATGCATGCTCTCTGCCAATCCCTAGGTACCTTACCCTCTTCCATACATTTATTAAATAATTGCACCAACCACTCCAAAACTATATCCCCACCTGCTTTTAACATTTCTATCAATATATATATATATATATATATATATATATATATATATATATATATATATATATATATATATATATATATATATATATATATATATATATATATATATATATATATATATATATATATATATATATATATGCGCGTGTAGTGTGACCTAAGTGTAAATAGAAGTATCAAGATAGACCTGCTATCCCGTGTGTTTGAGATAGCTAAAAAACACCAGTAATCATACCATCATGTAAAACAATTACAGGTTTCCGTTTCACACTCAACTGATAGGACTGTAGTACCTCCCTGGGTGGCTGTTGTCTACCAACGTACTGCCTAGGAATGTGAAGATTGAGGGACTGATTACTTCACCTCTTGTTAATTCTACATTCTTCTCATTAGGCATTATGTTGTACTGATAAAGTTACTGGTTGGCGTAACGTTTACCCAGATGTTGCACGTATCTAATACTTCACAAAGTTGATTTGTGTTGTCCCAGTAAGAAGTTGTTCACGACTCTGTCTTTCCTTCGTCTTAATGATATAAAAACAAAAACTTAGAAGATGGAAGTCATGTGTGCAAGATTATTATAATCAGAGAGACTGCGCTAAATTCGTATGGGCAATCGTATTTGATCTTAGGAAGGGGAGGATAGGTCCAGTTCCTTGGACCAAAAGCATGTTACCTGTGTCAGCCGACCTCTCATGAGGCCACGAGACAGGACCAGTGAAAATGACGGATCACTTATTGATGATCAGTATGTAAGAGTCTTATAGAGTCTCGGATATGGAAATAAATGAGGTTTGATCCAAGGACAAGGACAGTAGCTCCACTTTGTTTTATATCAAGGGCATTTGACTAGTATTGCGATATGGGCCAGTAGGCCTTCTGCAGTGTTCCTCCATACTTATGTTCTTATAACCTTCTTGCAGAGCAGTTTCAGCATTACCTTTGTCGTAGTCAACTGACACTGTCCTCATGACGACACTGGCCAGCGTCAGGTTGTACCACTTGATGCTTGAGCTTGTTAACACCGACTGTACCACAACACAAACAAACTTTAATTAACATTTACCTATCAGAGAAATACATAACAGGTACAAACACACATATACATACATACACACACACACACACACACACACACACACACACACACACACACACACACACACACACACACACACACACACACACACACACACACACACACACACATACACACAAACACACACACACACACACACACACACACACAAACAGTTTTTTTATATAGAAATTACTTACCCGAAGTTATAGAATGTTATTTTAACATGTGAATGATACTCAAAAAAATCTTAGATAAAATGAATACGAGAAAAACGTTGTGTTAACAATATCCTGCTGTGCATGTGGGAGACAGATCTATGACTGAGACAGAAAAAAAGGCAGGAATAACTGGGTCAGAGAACCAAAGGAACTTACCCCGCCTGCGGGAAGAAAATTATTTTGGTATGTCGAAGTGTCATTTGGAAGCCACCAGAACGTTCCGTTTTGTACGACGAAGTTATATCCCAGGCTTATTTCAAAAGCATTTCCTGCAATATGTTTTCAAAATTTACGAAATATTTATAAATATATGTATGTCGTGCCGAACAGGTAAAACTGGTCACTTAGCATAAGCACATTTAAAATTTTCTCTAATACGTTTAAAAATATGCTTTTTCATTTATGTTAATGTAAAAATGAATAATTTTGTACCAAAAGAACCTTAGAAAACCTACCTAACCTTATTATAACAAGTACAATTTAATTTAAACTAATCCAACTAAATATATTTTAAATAAGTTTACAATAATTTAATAATAAACAAACACAATGAAATATATTTTTTTCGTTACGTTCAGAATGATTTTTGCGAAATTATTGCATACACAAATTTTTGCTTGCCTTATTCGGCAAGAAGAGTGTTACTATTTAAGCCAAAATCGCAAGTTTTACCTATATTGCACGATATATATATATATATATATATTAGTATGTATATATACAGTGGAATCTCAAATTTCAAACGTATCGCTTATCAAACTCTTCAAAAATAGAACCCTTTTTTTGAACCAACTTTGTCCCTATTTTCGAACCGCTGGGTACCGGACCTGTCCGGCAGCCTGCTCTGTCCGCGTCCCCACGCAGGCGCAGTGAGTCAGTCTGGTTTTGTTGATGCTTGAGTGAACACTAACCTGCGCTCTCATTCAAACATTTTATGACCGCGGGTTCAATCCCGGCCGGGGGTATGGTTTATTTCATGGTGTTTAGTGCTTGTGGGACTGTGAAATAAACTAATAGGAACAATGAAACTTGCTAGTGGTACCCCTGTGGTAAAGAAAGTGAGAAACACCATAGATGTGAAGAAGGAAATAATACAGAAGTGGAATGATGTCTAAGTGGAATGATGTCCAAATGTTTGTGGAGAAGTACCACCCTGAGCAAGCTGAAACAAGCCTTTTTTGCAACAAGTTCAGTGACAGAACCATGTCCCATTATAGGGAAATCTTAAAGAGGCACCAGAAACAGAGGACTGTGGACAGTTATTTTGTGAGACAGGGGTCCAGTGACCCTCAAGCTGGTCCTAGTGACATTGAAAGACAGAGAAGGGAAGTAACCCCAGAGAGGGTTTTGATACCTGAAGTCTTCACAGAGAGGGATTCTCCTTCCAAACACTAACCCCAACTCCCTCTCTCCTCCTCCCTATCTTCCAGATGCCATCACCAATCTTCAATAAAGGTAAGTAAAATGTTATTTTATATGTTTATTTACATTTATTAATACATAATTGAACACTATATTTGTTGTGTATGTTAAACTATAATTAATCTCTATAAAAGCATTTTTTTTGTGAATATTTTTGGGTTTCTGGAACGGATTAATTGTATTTCCATTATTTCTTATGAGAAATATTGCTTCGCTTTTCAGACTTTTCGAATTTAGAACTAACTCCTGGAACGGATTAAGTTCTATATTTGAGGTTCCACTATATATATATATATATATATATATATATATATATATATATATATATATATATATATATATATATATATATATATATATATATATATATATATATATATATATATATACACTGAAAGTGGCTGCCCTTGGGTCCCTGGTGGTGTCGATGAGTCTGGAACCCAATTCTTTAAGGAAACGTGTGGCATTTTTTCCCCATGATCCCAAGGTCTCTGATCCCACTGGGACAAATTAATACTGTTGGCTAATGTCCCTGTACTTGCTGATCTTGTACTCCTCCCTGTGGCCAGCAGCTCCTCCCTGTCGCCCCACACTGTGATGGATATAGGTGTCAGCCAGTGTGGACACACAGGTATAGTCCCATGCTAAGAGCTTGCCATTCTTCCAAGGATAGATGGTGATCCCGTCGGGGCAGTTTGCTGGGTTGTGGGTATTGTTGGCTGCTAGTGATTGGGGCTCCCTCTCGGCTGGGCATCCAGCTGTACCAAGGGTTCTCTTAGTGATGTCGTTGACCTCATTGTGTCTTGCATGCCAGCCCTTGGTTTTGGAACAGTTAAGACCATGTAGACCATATTGGTCTGCTCGCGCTTCGCCGCAAATACACGTATATTCTGTGTGAATTGGGGCAGCAAGGTGCAGAGCTACTGTAATACGAAGGGTCTTAGGGTCGAGTCGCGTTCCCATTGCCTATATGGGAACTGTTTGGAGGAAGTACTCGGAGTGAGGCGCGCTCACAGCCTGGAGACGGGCAATCTCCCTATCTGATGTTGCAGCATTGAGCATGTTGGCAAGCACCTTTTCAGCGATCGGGCCATCCCAGCTTGACTGTTTGTGAGCCAGTGCTGCACTAGGGTTTGGTGCTGGAGCAGCAAGAGTCTCCCATTCAGTGATGGCACTGGCATAGCTAGGGTCTTCTATTCCTGCTGAGTCACTGAGGGTATCAGGAAGAATTTGTCTTATCAACTCGTTTGATGCTATGGAAGAGGATAGGAAAGCTGGTAGAGCAATCTGGGAGGATCTGTATACTCCTAGCCCTCCAAGCCTGACCGGAAGTGAGGCTTGCAACCACTGTCCATCTTCAAGGGAAAGATTCAATATACTCTCTAGCATGGTCTTAAGGAGAGAGTCATATTCCTTGAGTTTTGGACTGCTAAAGGCTGGGGAGCATCTCAGAAAGTAGGTAAGTTTTGGGATTGACAGGCACCTGGTGAGTAGGTAGAAGGCATCGTGTGTGTCAATGTCTTTCATCCTGCTTTCCATCGTCCGGAGGTCTGAGACTTTTTTTTCTAGGATCAGATCGATGGCATTGGACCCAAGAGAAGCACCAGGGAGAGTGCTATTGGCTGGATCAATGGCTCGTGCTCCTGGTAAAACAGCGCTAATATTCTGGATCATCTGTTGATTGGTAGAAACTATTTCACATTTGGTGGGGTTTAAAGAAAGGCCCAGGCTTTCTCCCATGTCTTTAATTTTACTGATGTCCTCTAGGAGAGATTCTGTTGTGCCAGCTAGGGTACCGTCGTCCAGGAACCAGATATTGAGCTCGCTGGAAAGTGCTTCTGTGACTTCCTTGATGACCAAACTGAATAGAAAGGGGGCGAGAGGGGGTCCCTGTTGCACGCCCTCACATGAGTCAATTTCATGGTCCCCAAACAATAGTTTGGAAGTCACACTATAACACGATTCTATGAAGGGATATAGGGAAGGGAAGTTACTATAAACTGCTTGGAGAGCAGCATCCCTTCTGACTGAGTTGAAAGCAAAGTCCAACTTGACCAAGGCTTTTTCGTCGGACATGTTTTTGATATATATTCGTGCTGCGTGGGCAGCTGCTTCACAGCCCTGTTGAACGCCGAAACCGAGCTGAGTTGGTTTCAGCATTGCAGCAGCCTCTTGACTCACCCTTCTTACTGCAACCTTGGCGACTAGGCGCCGAAGGGTGTTACCCACTGCAGTGGGCCTGATTCCGCCATCCTTTTTCCGGAGGGCACACAATGAGGCACCAAAGAAAAGGGGTTTGATGGCCTCTGGGACACTGCCAGCCAGGCACAGGTTGGAAAATTTGGTGAGTTCAGACAGCAGCCTCTCTGAAACCTCACCAAGTGCTGGATTGAGTATTTGCTTTAAGTGTTGAGGCCTTAAACCGGTGAAACCTCCTGCTGAGCCCTGTGGAAATGACATAGCAGCTTTATACACATCAGCATCCTGTAAGGTTAGATGTTCTTCGCCTGCTGCAATGTCAGGGAGGTCAGTGTTGGTACTGGGAGCCCTGGGTGGATGTTTGTCCTTCAGAGCTTGCGCCGTGCTGACGTCCTTGGGAGCGATGGTATCCTCACTGGTTATAAGCCTCAGAGCTCCAATAGTATTACCCTCTTCTATTTTTTTGCTAATTTGGGCTTTGATTTTTGAGGCGTCGGGTGTCCTGTTGTTGACATTTGCCCGGCGGGTGTTTGTCGCCCCTAGGGGCGACAAACACCCGCCAGGCAAAGGAATATTGTAGAATCAGCAATTATTAAGCATGATAGGCATTCATTATACAATATCAGTAATGGGTTCTTCAAATCAGATGCATTTTTAGTTGAGGCAATAGTACACAGTCTAAAATTGGGCTCTTATATGAATGCATTAGACTGTCTTAAATGTAGTGCTACACCGAGGAATTAGGGCCTACTTTTCCTACAGTTTCTGAAGGTTGAACCAGAGTTTGCCTCAGAATTAGGTGGGTTGAATAACTGTGACTGTCTTTCTTGTTATTACAGATACCTTCCTCTTTAAATGAGTTTATTTTAATGAGCCGTTTCCTTTACATAGTTTTTAGAAGTCTCTCTTTTAAATGTTAACATTTTCTCATCATTTTAAATGGACACGCTGTCCCATGGGAGGCTACCCTATAATTGCCAGTGACTTCTGTATCACTCACAATATATTTATGTATGTAAAGTTATTGATGTCATAGCGGAACATGACCGAATTTTGTATTATTGCCATGTTAATTTCGTTTAGGCTATTACAATATCAATGCTTGTGGGATTTTTCTAATGTTATAATATTCATCCTTGTGGCTGTGGGCACTGAGTGTCTCGGGGCACTTCCTGTACCCTCCTCTCTCCCTCCCTCACTCACTCACATCAGTGAAGACGATCCTTTGGGAACGTACTTGCTTGAACATTCTCCTCTTTTCTGCAATTTTGCAAGCTCCTCAAGATGTGTTTATTGCACCACGAATGGCCTAAAGCTATCATTCTACTCCCTCGTGGTTGTTTTGTATATATATATATATATCTATATATATATATATATATATATATATATATATATATATATATATATAGAGAGAGAGAGAGAGAGAGAGAGAGAGAGAGAGAGAGAGAGAGAGAGAGAGAGAGAGAGAGAGAGAGAGAGAGAGAGAGAGAGAGAGAGAGAGAGAGAGAGAGAGAGAGAGAGAGAGAGAGAGAGAGAGAGAGAGAGAGAGAGAGAGAGAGAGAGAGAGAGAGAGAGAGAGAGAGAGAGAAAAGGGAGAGTTGGGATGTTAGAGATAAAACGCGGTCAGTTATCTTACCAGCATCACCATAGTAGTTGCCGAGGCTGAGCAGTGTATAGTTAGGTTCCTGGCTGATCTGGAAGTTGTTATAAGCCGCTCTCACCTGCTTACCTGCTGAGTCCGTCAAGATCACCTGTGGGAACATACACTCGCCTCGTCACTCTTCTCTATTGCTCAACTAAATTATACTTACGAGAAAGCGCTAGACCCATAGGGGCCATGCAACACCTGAATTTAAATCAGGTTTGATCCAGGGAAACGATTTGCTCCAATTTCTCTAATCAAGAGCCCTTCACCAGCATGAAGGCCCTTCTTGTTCTCAAGATGTTGTATCAACTTCTTTCTAATATCTCCCTTCTAATATTACCTTCCTTCTAATATCTCCCTTCTAATATTACCTTCCTTCTAATATCTCCCTTCTAATATTACCTTCCTTCTAATATGTCCCTTCTAATATTACCTTCCTTCTAATATGTCCCTTCTAATATTACCTTCCTTCTAATATCTCCCTTCTAATATTACCTTCCTTCTAATATCTCCCTTCTAATATTACCTTCCTTCTAATATCTCCTTTCTAATATTACCTTCCTTCTAATATCTCCCTTCTAATAGTACCTTCCTTCTAATATCTCCCTTCTGATATTGCCTTCCTTCTAATATCTCCCTTCTAATATTACCTTCCTTCTAATATCTCCCTTCTAATATTACCTTCCTTCTAATATCTCCCTTTTTTTTCCACAGGGTTTGACAAGGTTAAGGCTCCCTAGCTTTATTGACAAGCTATTTACAGGTTAAGGATTCCTAACTTTATTGGCAAGCTAAGAGCTGTTACCTACATCAGCTCATTTGAAAGCATTTTTATTGTTAAGAGACATACAAGTAGGGAACAGGATGAAGTTGGAGCCATCTGTGGGCCAGCATTTTCATTTGATCAACTGACTTTATCTCGTTGACATCATTATGCTGTACGAATGTGTTCCATACTCGAGTCATCCTGGGTATGTATGATCTCAGATGGAGAGATGTTCTGGAGAAGGGTACAGCCAGAGTGAAGTTGCTGCTTTCTGCCCGTCTTGTGGCGTAAAAGCTTGTTTCACACTGTCCTCGAAGTGGATCCAAGTGTGGTATTTTGACAATATTGGCCTCGTACATAACAGTAAGGCCACCCACATCCCTCCTATGTTGAAGGCTCTGCTGAAATGACAGATCTATCCAGGATGGGTCCAGGCGAGAGATGAGACGTCTTGCTCTGTTCTCTACTCTGTCAAGCAGTCGCAGATGAGAGAGGGGGCAGGCAAACCAAGAAAGTGGAGCATACTCAAGGTGTGAGCGTACTTGCGCCTCGTACAGGATCTTGCAACCCCTACTGTCAAGCAGATGCGAGATACGGCGAAGTGCTGTAAGCTTCCTGGCTGCCTTGTTTGCAAGATTTACAACATGGTTCTTCATGGTTAGTTTGGAGTCAAATTTCACCCCAAGGATATCAACTTCTTCTCCAGGTGCCAACACCCTCCCATTCATCCTTACTACTGCACCAGCATAACCATCATGGTGCCTAGAGACGATCATCATTTGCGTTTTCTCAGGTGCAAATGTTACTTGCCATCTATTTCCCCAAGCTGATATAGCTCTCAGCTGGTGATTGATGTAGCTTAGAGCAGCTGGCATTTCTTCTCTTGGATAAGTGAATGTCAGTGTACAGTCGTCTGCATATGCATGTGATTCTGGGATGAGATGAAGAAGGTCGTTGAAGAAGACATTCCATAATAATGGACCCAGCACGCTTCCTTGTGGAACACTTGCCCCAATAGGATGTCTTGCTGATTTCGTTCCATTGAGAACTACACTTAGAGATATACCATGAAGGTAATCACTGAGGAGACATAGCGTAGAGCCTGCAATTCCCAGTGCTTGAAGTTTTGCTAAGAGGCCCTGGTGCCACACCCGGTCGAAAGCGCCAGCAATGTCCAGTGCTTCCACACAGCTGACTTTGGATTCATCCAGTGACTGGTGCCACTTAGTGGAGAGGTTTAATAACAAATCAGCAGCAGAGTAACCTTTCCTGAAGCCATATTGACGATCACAAAGTAGTGAGTGGTAGTCAAAAAACTTTGTCATTTGTCTTGAGATTATTGTCTCAAGGATCTTACCAGTGATTGACAGGAGTGACACTGGTCTGTAGTTGCTGATTTCTGCTCTGCTCTTCTTTTTGTAAACAGGGACTACATTTGCCTCTTTCCATAGAGAGGGCCATTTACACTGTACTAGGCAGTGCTGAAAGATGCGAGTTAGAGGTGCTGCTAGCTGGTCTGCACATCTTCTCAACAATCTTGGGCTCAACTTGTCTGGGGCCACAGCCTTTTCTTGGTCAAGTGATTTAAGAAGGAAATGCACCTCCTCCTGCCTTATTGTCACCACTGACAGTTTTGACACAGTTCTTGCAGCTAGCCAAGGAGGGTCCCTTGCTGGATCAGGAACTTGCATTTTGGTAGCAAAGTGTTCAGCAAAGAGGTCCGCCTTCTCTTGACTACTAGTAGAGGTGGTCCCATCCTGTCGATTTAGAGGTGGAATGAGTTCATCAGGCAGATAACCTTGTCTGTCCTTGACCAGGGACCACCAGGTTTTGGAGCCTACCCTACCTGATGCTAGCTTTCTTTTAGTGTCCACCTCCCATTTAGCAATGGCCCACTTTTGAACGTCATCCATATGCCTACAGGCTTGCTTGTGCAAGTTCCTGCTATAGGTGGTAGGATGCCTCTAATACCTTCGCCATGCTTTGTACTTAGCAGTAGCAGCCTCTCTACAACGAAAGCCAAACCAAGGCTGATCTGTAGGCTTTGTCACATATTGCCGGTGAGGAATGTGTTCTTGGTGTAGATTAACGATGTGCCCAATGATGGCTTTCACTTGGTTGTCAACATCCCCTTGGAGAAGAGCATTCCAATCCGTGGTGGCGAGCTCAGAGCGAAGGGCTGGCCAATTACCTCTTTCCCATAGCCAGGTTGTGCGTGTGGACTCCTCACCTCGTTCTGCTGGGATCTTAAGTGTCGTAAAAACAGCATTGTGGTCAGACGATCCAACCGAGGGGTTGACAAGTGACTATGCCTTCTGCCAGATCACTCACTATTGGGTCAAGGGAGGAGCCAGAGATATGAGTAGGGAAATCAACAAAGTTTCTCATGTCAAACACTGCAAGAAGGTCATCAAAGTCCCTCTGTATAAGGTGCTGGTTGAGGTCACCAACAATTATAATATGTTGACAGTTGTGTTGTAGCAGAAGGGAGTCAATATTTTCCATTAGAAAGTTGATGGGGTCTGCATGTTGCCACTGAGGTCTGTACATTGCACATGCTAGTACAGAGGTACTAGTGTTTATACAGAGCTTGAAGAACATCATTTCAAGATGTGTAGGGGTGGCAACATCAATGTGCTGGGCATGAACACTTTTAGAGAAGCACACAGCAACACCTCCTCCTTGCCCTTGCCTGTCTCTTCTCATCCATGAGGTGTAGCCAGCAATTCTTGCAAAATTTTCTTCCTTCTAATATCTCCCTTCTAATCTTACCTTCCTTCTAATATCTCCCTCCTAATATTACCTTCCTTCTAATATCTCCCTTCTAATATCTCCCTTCTAATATTACCTTCCTTCTAATATCTCTCTTCCAATATTACCTTCCTTCTAATATCTCCCTTCTAATATTACCTTCCTTCTAATATCTCATTATAATATTACATTCCTTCTAATATCTCCCTTCTAATATTACCTTCCTTCTAATATCTCCCTTCTAATATTACCTTCCTTCTAATATCTACCTTCTAATATTACCTTCCTTCTAATATCTCCTTTCTAATATTACCTTCCTTCTAATATCTCCCTTCTAATATTACCTTCCTTCTAATATCTCCCTTCTAATATTACCTTCCTTCTAATATCTCCCTTCTAATATTACCTTCCCTCTAATATCTCCCTTCCTTCTAAGATCTCCCTTCCTTCTAACATTCTCTTTCTTCTAAAATCTCCCTTCCGTCTAATATCTCCCTTCCTTCTAATATTCTCTTCCTTCTAATATCTCCCTTCCTTCTAATATCTCCCTTCTTTCTAATATTCTCTTCCTTCTAATATCTCCCTTCCTTCTAATATCTCTCTTCCTTCTAATATCTCCCTTCTCATATTAACTTCCTTCTAATATCTCCCTTTCTTCTAATATCTCCCTTTCTTCTAATATTCTCTTCCTTCTAATATCTCCCTTCCTTCTAATATCTCCCTTCCTTCTAATATCTCCCTTTCTTCTAATAACTCCCTTCCTTCTAATATCTCCCTTCCTTCTAATATCTCCCTTCCTTCTAATATCTCCCTTCCTTCTAATATCTCCCTTCCTTCTAATATTCTCTTCCTTCTAATATCTCCCTTCCTTCTAATATCTCCCTTCCTTCTAATATTCTCTTCCTTCTAATATCTCATTTCCTTCTAATATCCCTCTTCCTTCTAATATCTCCCTTCCTTCTAATATCTCCCTTCTAATATTACCTTCCTTCTAATATCTCCCTTTCTTCCAATATTCTCTTCCTTCTAATATATCCCTTCTAATATTACCTTCCTTCTAATATCTCCCTTTCTTCTAATATTCTCTTCCTTCTAATATCTCCCTTCCTTCTAATATCTTCCTTCCTTCTAATATCTCCCTTCCTTCTAATATCTCCCTTCCTTCTAATATTCTCTTCCTTCTAATATCTCCCTTCTAATATTACCTTCCTTCTAATATCTCCCTTTCTTCTAATATTCTCTTCCTTCTAATATCTCCCTTCCTTCTAATATCTCCATTCCTTCTAATATCTCCCTTCCTTCTAATATCTCTCTTCCTTCTAATATCTCCCTTCCTTCTAATATCTCCCTTTTAATATTACCTTCCTTCTAATATCTCCCTTCCTTCTAATATCTCCCTTCCTTCTAATATCTCCCTTCTAATATTACCTTCCTTCTAATACCTCTCTTCCAATATTACCTTCCTTCTAATATCTCCCTTCTAATATTACCTTCCTTCTAATATCTCCCTTCTAATATTACATTCCTTCTAATATCTCCCTTCTAATATTACCTTCCTTCTAATATCTCCCTTCTAATATTACCTTCCTTCTAATATCTCCCTTCTAATATTACCTTCCTTCTAATATCTCCCTTCTAATATTACCTTCCTTCTAATATCTCCCTTCTAATATTACCTTCCTTCTAATATCTACCTTCTAATATTACCTTCCTTCTAATATCTCCCTTCTAATATTACCTTCCTTCTATCTCCCTTCTAATATTACCTTCCTTCTAATATCTCCCTTCTAATATTACCTTCTTTCTAATATCTCCCTTCTAATATTACCTTCCTTCTAATATCTCCCTTCTAATATTACCTTCCCTCTAATATCTCCCTTCCTTCTAAGATCTCCCTTCCTTCTAACATTCTCTTCCTTCTAAAATCTCCCTTCCGTCTAATATCTCCCTTCCTTCTAATATTCTCTTCCTTCTAATATCTCCCTTCCTTCTAATATCTCCCTTCATTCTAATATTCTCTTCCTTCTAATATCTCCCTTCCTTCTAATATCTCTCTTCCTTCTAATATCTCCCTTCTCATATTACCTTCCTTCTAATATCTCCCTTTCTTCTAATATCTCCCTTTCTTCTAATATTCTCTTCCTTCTAATATCTCCCTTCCTTCTAATATCTCCCTTCCTTCTAATATCTCCCTTTCTTCTAATAACTCCCTTCCTTCTAATATCTCCCTTCCTTCTAATATCTCCCTTCCTTCTAATATCTCCCTTCCTTCTAATATCTCCCTTCCTTCTAATATTCTCTTCCTTCTAATATCTCCCTTCCTTCTAATATCTCCCTTCCTTCTAATATTCTCTTCCTTCTAATATCTCCCTTCCTTCTAATATCTCCCTTCTAATATCTCCCTTCCTTCTAATATCTCCCTTCTAATATTACCTTCCTTCTAATATCTCCCTTTCTTCTAATATTCTCTTCCTTCTAATATCTCCCTTCCTTCTAATATCTCCATTCCTTCTAATATCTTCCTTCCTTCTAATATCTCTCTTCCTTCTAATATCTCCCTTCCTTCTAATATCTCCCTTTTAATATTACCTTCCTTTTAATATCTCCCTTCCTTCTAATATCTCCCTTCCTTCTAATATCACCCTTCTAATATTACCTTCCTTCTAATATCTCCCTTCCTTCTAATATTCTCTTCCTTCTAATATCTCCCTTCCTTCTAATATCTTCCTTCCTTCTAATATTCTCTTCCTTCTAATATCTCCCTTCCTTCTAATATCTCTCTTCCTTCTAATATCTACCTTCCTTCTAATATTCTCTTCCTTCTAATATCTCCCTTCCTTCTAATATCTCCCTTCCTTCTAATATTCTCTTCCTTCTAATATCTCCCTTCCTTCTAATATCTCTCTTCCTTCTAATATCTCCCTTCCTTCTAATATCTCTCTTCCTTCTAATATCTCTCTTCCTTCTAATATCTCCCTTCCTTCTAATATCTCTCTTCCTTCTAATATCTCCCTTCCTTCTAATATCTCTCTTCCTTCTAATATCTCCCTTCCTTCTAATATTACCTTCCTTCTAATATCTCTCTTCCTTCTAATATCTCCCTTCCTTCTAATATTCTCTTCCTTCTAATATCTCCCTTCCTTCTAATATCTCTCTTCCTTCTAATATCTCCCTTCCTTCTAATATCTCTCTTCCTTCTAATATCTCCCTTCCTTCTAATATCTCTCTTCCTTCTAATATCTCTCTTCCTTCTAATATCTCCCTTCCTTCTAGTAACTCCCTTCCTTCTAATATCTCTCTTCCTTCTAATATTCATTTCCTTCTAATATCTCCCTTCTAATAACTCCCTTCCTTCTAATATCTCCCTTCTAATATCTCCCTTCCTTCTAATATCTCCCTTCCTTCTAATATCTCCCTTCCTTCTAATATCTCCCTTCCTTTTAATATTCCCTTCATTCTAATATTCCCTTCCTTCTAATATTCCCTTCTTTCTAATATCTCCCTTCTAATAACTCCCTTCCTTCTAATATCTCCCTTCCTTCTAATATCTCCCTTCTAATATCTCCCTTCCTTCTAATATCTCCCTTCCTTCTAATATTCCCTATCTTCTAATATTCCCTTCCTTCTAATATCTCCCTTCTAATAACTCCCTTCCTTCTAATATCTCCCTTCCTTCTAATATCTCCCTTCCTTCTAATATTCCCTTCCTTCTAATATTCCCTTCCTTCTAATATTCCCTTCCTTCTAATATTCCCTTCCTTCTAATATCTCCCTTCTAATAACTCCCTTCCATCTAATATCTCCCTTCCTTCTAATATCTCCCTTTCTTCTAATATCTCCTTTCCTTCTAATATCTCCCTTCCTTCTAATATTCCCTTCCTTCTAATATTCCCTTCCTTCTAATATTCCCTTCCTTCTAATATCTCCATTCTAATAACTCCCTTCCTTCTAATATCTCCCTTCCTTCTAATATTCCCTTCCTTCTAATATTCCCTTCCTTATAATATTCCCTTCCTTTTAATATTCCCTTCCTTCTAATATCTCAGTTCTAATAACTCCCTTCCTTCTAATATCTCCCTTCCTTCTAATATTCCCTTCCTTCTAATATTCCCTTCCTTCTAATATCTCAGTTCTAATAACTCCCTTCCTTCTAATATCTCCCTTCCTTCTAATATCTCCCTTCCTTCTAATATTCCCTTCCTTCTAATATTCCCTTCCTTCTAATATCTCAGTTCTAATAACTCCCTTCCTTCTAATATCTCCCTTCCTTCTAATATCTCCCTTACTTCTAATATCTCCCTTCCTTCTAATATCTCCCTTCCTTCTAATATCTCCCTTCCTTCTAATATTCCCTTTTTTCTAATATTCCCTTCCTTCTAATATCTCCCTTCTAATAACTACCTTCCTTCTAAAATCTCCCTTCCTTCTAATATCTCCCTTCCTTCTAATATCTCCCTTCCTTCTAATATTCCCTTACTTCTAATATCTCCCTTCCTTCTAATAACTCCCTTCCTTGTAATATCTCCCTTCTAATAACTCCCTTCCTTCTAATATTCTCTTCCTTCTAATATCTCCCTTCCTTCTAATATCTCCCTTACTTCTAATATTCCCTTCCTTCTAATATCTCCCTTCCTTCTAATATTCCCTTCCTTCTAATATCTCCCTTCCTTCTAATATTCTCTTCCTCCTAATATCTCCCTTCCTTCTAATATCTCCCTTCATTCTAATAACTCAGTTCCTTCTAATATTCCCTTCCTTCTAATATTCCCTTCCTTGTAATATCTCCCTTCCTTCTAATGTTCCCTTCCTTCTAATATCTCCCTTCCTTCTAATATCTCCCTTCCTTCTAATAACTCCCTTCCTTCTAATATTCCCTTCCTTCTAATATTCCCTTCCTTCTAATATCTCCCTTCCTTCTAATATTCCCTTCCTTCTAATATCTCCCTTCCTTCTAATATCTCCCTTCCTTCTAATAACTCCCTTCCTTCTAATATTCCCTTCCTTCTAATATCTCCCTTTCTTCTAATATCTCTTTTCCTTCTAATATTCCCTTCTTTCTAATATTCCCTTCATTGTAATATCTCCCTTCTAATATTCCCTTCCTTCTAATATCTCCCTTCCTTCTAATAACTCAGTTCCTTCTAATATACCCTTCCTTCTAATATTCCCTTCCTTCTAATATCTCCCTTCCTTCTAATATTCCCTTCCTTCTAATATCTCCCTTCCTTCTAATATCTCCCTTCCTTCTAATATTCCCTTCCTTCTAATATTCCCTTCCTTCTAATATTCCCTTCCTTCTAATATCTCCCTTCCTTCTAATATCTCCCTTCCTTCTAATATCTCCCTTCCTTCTAATATCTCCCTTCCTTCTAATAACTCCCTTCCTTCTAATATCTCCCTTCCTTCTAATATCTCCCTTCCTTCTAATAACTCCCTTCCTTCTAATAACTCCCTTCATTCTAATAAATCCCTTCCTTCTAATAACTCCCTTCCTTCTAATATCTCCCTTCCTTCTAATATCTCCCTTCCTTTTAATATCTCCCCTCTTTCTAATATCTCTTTTCCTTCTAATATCTCCCTTCCTTCTAATATCTCCCTTCCTTTTAATATCTCCCTTCTTTCTAATATCTCTTTTCCTTCTAATATCTCCCTTCCTTCTAATATCTTCCTTCCCTCTAATATCTCTTTTCCTTCTAATATCTCCCTTCCTTCTAATATCTCCCTTCCTTCTAATAACTCCCTTCCTTCTAATATCTCCCTTCCTTCTAATATCTCCCTTCCTTCTAATATTCTCTTCCTTCTAATAACTCCCTTCCTTCTAATATCTCCCTTCCTTCTAATATCTCCCTTCCTTCTAATACCTCCCTTCCTTCTAATATCTCCCTTCCTTCAAATATCTCCCTTTCTTCTAATAACTCCCTTCCTTGTAATAACTCCCTTCCTTCTAATATCTCCCTTCCTTCTAATAACTCCCTTCCTTCTAATATCTCCCTTCCTTCTAATATCTCCCTTCCTTCTAATATCTCCCTTCCTTCTAATATCTCCCTTCCTTCTAATATCTCCCTTCCTTCTAATATCTCCCTTCCTTCTAATACCTCCCTTCCTTCTAATATCTCCCTTCCTTCTAATATCTCCCTTTCTTCTAATATCTCCCTTCCTTCTAATATCTCCCTTCCTTCTAATATCTCCCTTCCTTCTGATATCTCCCTTCCTTCTAATATCTCCCTTCCTTCTAATATCTTCCTTCCTTCCAATATCTCCCTTCCTTCTAATATTTCCCTTCCTTCTAGTATCTCCCTTCCTTCTAATATCTCCCTTCCTTCTAATATCTCCCTTCCTTCTAATATCTCCCTTCCTTCTAATATCTCCCTTCCTTCTAATATCTCCCTTCCTTCTAATATCTCCCTTCCTTCTAATATCTCCCTTCCTTCTAATATCTCCCTTCCTTCTAATATCTCCCTTCCTTCTAATATCTCCCTTCCTTCTAATATCTCCCTTCCTTCTAATAACTCTCTTCCTTCTAATATCTCCCTTCCTTCTAATATCTCCCTTCCTTCTAATATCTCCCTTCCTTCTAATATCTCCCTTCCTTCTAATATCTCCCTTCCTTCTAATATCTCCCTTCCTTCTAATATCTCCCTTCCTTCTAATATCTCCCTTCCTTCTAATATCTCCCTTCCTTCTAATATCTCCCTTCCTTCTAATAACTCCCTTCCTTCTAATATCTCCCTTCCTTCTAATAACTCTCTTCCTTCTAATATCTCCCTTCCTTCTAATATCTCCCTTCCTTCTAATATCTCCCTTCCTTCTAATAACTCCCTTCCTTCTAATATCTCCCTTCCTTCTAATAACTCCCTTCCTTCTAATATCTCCCTTCCTTCTAATAACTCTCTTCCTTCTAATATCTCCCTTCCTTCTAATATCTCCCTTCCTTCTAATATCTCCCTTCCTTCTAATATCTCCCTTCCTTCTAATATCTCCCTTCCTTCTAATAACTCCCTTCCTTCTAATTTCTCCCTTCCTTCTAATAACTCTCTTCCTTCTAATATCTCCCTTCCTTCTAATATCTCCCTTCCTTCTAATATCTCCCTTCCTTCTAATAACTCTCTTCCTTCTAATATCTCCCTTCCTTCTAATATCTCCCTTCCTTCTAATATCTCCCTTCCTTCTAATATCTCCCTTCCTTCTAATATCTCCCTTCCTTCTAATATCTCCCTTCCTTCTAATATCTCCCTTCCTTCTAATATCTCCCTTCCTTCTAATAACTCCCTTAATACTGAAGGAGTCTTAATTAAAACAATAAAGTTAGTCTCCACTTCCTCACATTAAACCCGATTACCTCGAATTTTCAAGACGCTGTATAAAATAATAATAATAATAATAATAATAATAATAATAATAATAATAATAATAATAATAATAATAATAATAATAATAATAATAATAATAATAATGATAATAATAATAATAATAATAATAATAATAATAATAATAATAATCTTTATTTCTACCGATGCAAGATATAACGTGTACAGACCATAGCTCACACCAGTGACATACTCTATTTAAAGCCTCTGGTTATGCACAACATTTCAAGCAACTTGGGTTAATTTTGTCCCCAGGATGCGACCCACACCAATCGGTTAACACCCAGGTATCTAATTATTGCCAGGTGAGCAGGGACAGGTGTCTTAAACATGCCCTCAATGGTTTCTTCCGTACTGGGGATCGAACAGAAGCTTGAGTGAGACACCTGGGTGAGACACGTGAGTGAGACACGTGGGGGAGACACCTGAGTGAGACACGTGGGGGAGAAACTTGAGTGAGACACGTGGGTGATACACCTGAGTGAGACACGTGGGGGAGACGCTTGAGTGAGACACGTGGGTGAGACACCTGAGTGAGACACGTGGGTGATACACGTGAGTGAGACACGTGGGGGAGACGCTTGAGACACATGGGGGAGACACGTGGGGGAGACACGTGGGTGAGACACGTGAATGAGACACGTGGGGGAGACGCTTGAGTGAGACACGTGGGTGATACACGTGAGTGAGACACGTGGGGGAGACGCTTGAGTGAGACACGGGGGTGAGACACCTGAGTGAGACACGTGGGGGAGACGCTTGAGACACATGGGGAGACACGTTGGGGAGACACGTGGGTGAGACACGTGAATGAGACACGTGGGGGAGACGCTTGAGTGAGACACGGGGGTGAGACACGTGGGGGAGACGCTTGAGTGAGACACGTGGGTGAGACACGTGAATGAGACACGTGGGGGGCACGCTTGAGTGAGACACGGGGGTGAGACACGTGAGACACGTGGGTGAGACACATAGGTGAGACACATGAGTGAGACACGTGGGTGAGACACGTAGGTGAGACACATGAGTGAGACACGTGTGTGAGACACGTGAGTGAGATACGTGTGTGAAACACGTGAGACACGTGGGTGAGACACGTGGGTGAGACACGTGGGTGAGACACGTAGGTGAGACACATGAGTGAGACACGTGGGAGAGACACGTGGGTGAGACACGTGGGTGAGACACGTAGGTGAGACATATGAGTGAGATACGTGGGTGAGACACGTAGGTGAGACACATGAGTGAGACACGTGGATGAGACACGTAGGTGAGACACATGGGTGAGACACGTAGGTGAGACACATGAGTGAGACACGTGGATGAGACACGTAGGTGAGACACGTGGGTGAGACACGTAGGTGAGACACATGAGTGAGACACGTGGATGAGACACGTTTAATATTGTCTATGTAAAAGTTATCAATTGTTCCTTTCTGATGTGAGTAGATGAGCTGACCTCCATGATCAACGGACGATAAGTTCCATTCGTCTGCCAGTTGAGACCCGTCAGCGCGTCCAGTCCTGCCAGGGAATAATAACTTAATTCACAGACAACTCACTCAGAAATGTTCAAGAAATACCAAAGTATTTATCCACAGTGGTATATTACAACCATTCTGGGAGAATACCCTGACTTTACTTACTGTAAATATAGCATTACCACGTGTGTGTGTGTGTGTGTGTGTACTCACCTATTTGTGGTTGCAGGGGTCGAGTCATAGCTCCTGGCCCCGCCTCTTCACTGATTGCTACTAGGTCCTCTCTCTCCCTGCTACATGAGCTTTATCATACCTCGCCTTAAAACTATGTATGGTTCCCGCCTCCACTACTTCACTTTCTAGACTATTCCATGACTTGACTACTCTATGACTGAAGAAATACTTCCTAACATCCCTTCGATTCATCTGAGTCTTCAACTTCCAATTGTGACCTCTTGTGTCTGTGTCCCATCTCTGGAACATCCTGTCTTTGTCCACCTTGTCTATTCCGCGCAGTATTTTATATGTCGTTATCATGTCTCCCCTGACCCTCCTGGCCTCCAGTGTCGTCAGGCCGATTTCCCTCAACCTTTCTTCGTAGGACAATCCCCGTAGCTCTGGGACTAGTCTTGTTGCAAACCTTTGCACTTTCTCTAATTTCTTGACGTGCTTGACTAGGTGTGGATTCCAAACTGGTGCTGCATACTCCAGTATGGGCCTGACGTATATGGTATACAGGGTCTTGAACGACTCCTTACTGAGGTATCGGAACGCTATCCGTAGGTTTGCCAGGCGCCCGTATGCTGCAGCAGTTATCTGATTTATGTGCGCCTCAGGAGATATGCTCGGTGTTATACTCACCCCCAGATCTTTTTCCTTGAGTGAGGTTTGCAGTCTTTGGCCATCTAAACTATATTGTGTCTGCGGTCTTCTTTGCCCTTCCCCAATCTTCATGACTTTGCATTTGGCAGGGTTAAACTCAAGGAGCCAGTTGCTGGACCAGGCTTGTAGCCTGTCCAGGTTTCTTTGTAGTCCTGTGTGTGTGTGTGTGTGTACTCACCTATTTGTACTTACCTATTTGTGGTTGCAGGGGTCGATTCATAGCTCCTGGCCCCGCCTCTTCACTGATTGCTACTGGGTCCTCTCTCTCCCTGCCCCATGAGCTTTATCAAACCTCGTCTTAAAACTATGTATGGTTCCCGCCTCCACTACGTCACTTTCTAGGCTGTTCAACTGCCTGACTACTCTATGACTGAAGAAATACTTCCTAACATCCCTCTGACTCATCTGAGTCTTCAGCTTCCAATTGTGACCTCTTGTTTCTGTGTCCCCCCTCTGGAACATCCTGTCTTGGTCTACCTCGTCTATTCTGCGCAGTATTTTATATGTCGTTATCATGTCTCCCCTGACCCTGTCCTCCATTGTATATACACAAGTGTGTGCTTCTCTCAGTGTATATACACAGGTGTGTCCCTCTCAGTGTGCTCACCTAATTGTACTCACCTAATTGTGGTTGAAGATGTCGAGACTCAGCTCCTGGCCCCGCCTCTTCACTGATCGCTACTAGGTCCTCTCTCTCTCTCTCTCTCTCTCTCTCTCTCTCTCTCTCTCTCTCTCTCTGCTTCCTGAGCTTTGTCATACCTCGTCTTAAAGCTATGTATGGTTCCCGCCTCGACTACGTCACTTTCTAGGCTGTTCCACTCCCTGACAACTCTATGACTGAAGAAATACTTCTTAACGTCCCTGTCACTCGTCTGAGTCTTCAGCTTCCAATTGTGACCCCTTGTTTCTGTGTCCCATCTCTGGAACATCCTATCTCTTTCCACCTTATCTATTCCACGCAGTATTTTGTATGTCGTTATCATGTCTCCCCTG
>NC_091314.1:14062793-14065293 GCF_038502225.1 Cherax quadricarinatus
ACCGCCCACAGGATGGGTATGGCGTGACTACCGCCCACAGGATGGGTATGGGGTGACTACCGCCCACAGGATGGGTATGGGGTGACTACCGCCCACAGGATGGGTATGGGGTGACTACCGCCCACAGGATGGGTATGGGGTACATAATAAACATGTTAAACTAACTAAACTATCAGCCAGGAAACGTGAGAGGGACGTAAGGAAAGTCACGATACTTTGGCTGCAGTAATTCACAACGAACTCACAATATCGAGATAACAAACACGCACACACACACACACACACACACACACACACACACACACACACACACACACACACACACACACACACACACATACACACACACACACACACACACAATTTGACCGCCTCCCCCACAGACCTCTTACCTTTCCCCTCCCTCGCGTTTCTCCCTCTCAATATCCTCTTTCCCTCCTTTCTCCCTCTCTCTCTCTTTCTCTCCCTCTCCCTCTCTTTCTCCCTCTCTCTACCCTTTCTCTCCCCCTCACATTTCTCTCTCTCCCCCTTGGTCTTATCCCTCACCCCCATACTCTCTCCTCTCTCTCCCTCTTTCTACCCTTTCTCTCTCCCTCTTTCTAACCTTTCTCTCTCTCCCCCACACACTCTCCCTCCTCTACACATGTAGTAAAAGGTGGTACATAACTGGGTGAAAGAATGACTTGTTAACACACGCTAGTATTATAATTATTAGAACTACTCTCAGTGTTAATGGTATCTCATTAGTATTACGGATACACAGAAGTGAATTGTATTTCTGGGACATATAAACAACTGACGTGCTCACACACACACACACGCGTGCACACACATACACACTCGGGGCCAGGAGCTGGGTCTCGACCCCTGAAACCACAACTAGGTGAGTACACACAGCTGATCCTTGGAATTTGACTGCCTCCCCCACAGACCTCTTACCTTTTCCCTCCCTCGCGTTTCTCTCTCTCATAGCCTTCTTCCCTCCTTTCTCCCTCTCTCTCTCTTTCTCTCCCTCTCCCTCTCTTTCTCCCTCTCTCTACCCTTTCTCTCCCCCCTCACATTTCTCTCCCTCCCCCTTGGTCTTATCCCTCACCCCCATACTCCCTCCTCTCTCTCCCTCTTTCTACCCTTTCTCTCTCCCTCTTTCTACCCTCTCTCTCCCCCACACCCTCTCCCTCCTCTAGCCTTCTGTCTGTGGTAATAAAAAGTAAAAAAAAAAAAAAAAAAAAAAATGGGTGGCCTTAGAGGACGGAAACCCAGAGATCTGGTGGACGAACCAGGGAGGAAAGACTGGGAGCTAGAGCTCCAAAAAAGGGAGGAAGAGTGGGGAAGGAAGATAGTAGAGCTTGGTAAGAAAATGGAGGAGCGGATAGCTGAAGAGTGCAGGAAGTGGGAAGTACAGGTCTTAGCAGCAGAAGCTAGGATACAGTGCTTAGAAGAGAAACTGCAAAGCCTGAAACAGATTAGAGAGACAAATGACAATTCAGGTGTGACATCAGGAAATTCAAAGTCAGGCGCAGACAAGGGGATGGTAAGCAACAACGGAGACATGCCGTACATGAAGGCCCTATCAGACCCACGTGGGGCCAGGGAAAAGACGATGAGCACACTAAGATCAAACGACAGGTCCGAAGACAATGAAGGTATGCTATATGCAGAGATTCTAACAGCCAACTGCAGTAGCAAGGGACAGCTGGTCAGGAAAGACAGTCCACTGAGAATAGAAGTTTCAGATATGACAGGGACTGAAGGCAAGAACATGTCAATGGAAGGAAATAAAATGCCTCAGAGGACGCAGATGGAGACTCAGTGGGAGGAGGAAAGGGCGAGGTCAGTTTTTGTGTACGGGCTCCAAGAAGCCAAGGGGGCCAACTTTGAAGAAATAAAACAGGAGGAGAAAAAAATGATTGAAGGCATCATGAAAACAATAGGGGAGGGCAATATGACCCAGTTAACAAATTTTCAGAGAATTGGGTGGTTTGCGAGTGGAAGGATACGGCCTGTCAGAGTAACTTTCAAGGAAGAATCAGTTCGAACCAGGATTCTGCAAGAGAAAGCAAGACTGAGGGACAAAGAGGGGTACCAGAGAGTATACCTCGACCGCGACAGAACACAAGAAGAAAGGACTACACTGAAAGAGAGGGTACAGAGACGCAAGGAGGAACGAGAAGCAATGAAAATGAGCAGGACCCAGACACAGGAGGAAGGGCAACAGAATCTCCCACCAAAAGACTCCACCCGCGACATTCCCAACGCAACTGAGCAACCTATACTACAACCCACTCACTGTTCCCTCTGCCACCAATCCCCATATCACAAACCTCACCCCAACAGCTGTCCCTTATGGGCATTCTGACCCCACCCCCATCAACACAAACCCCACCTACACCACAGCCCCATATAGGCCCCCACCAAGGCTCTTGCTCCCCCAACCCCAATATTCTTGCATGACCACAATGATAGAAAAGAAACTAAAGGTTTGGTACACAAACGCGGATGG
>NC_091314.1:14075293-14280293 GCF_038502225.1 Cherax quadricarinatus
AAGAAACGATCAAGAGGTATGTGAGGAGCTCAACACGAGATTTAAGGAAGTATTTACAGTAGAGACAGGAAGGACTCTGGGGGGACAGACCAGATGGGGACACCAGCAAGGAATACACCAACAAGTGTTGGACGACATACATACAGATGAGGAGGAGGTGAAGAAACTGCTAAGGGACATCGATACCTCAAAGGCAATGGGACCGGACAACATCTCTCCATGGGTCCTTAGAGAGGGAGCAGATATGTTGTGCGTGCCACTTACCACAATCTTCAACACATCCCTGGAAACTGGGCAACTACCTGAGGTATGGAAGACGGCAAATGTAGTTCCCATTTTTAAAAAAGGAGACAGAAAAGAGGCACTAAACTATAGACCTGTGTCATTGACGTGTATAGTATGCAAAATTATGGAGAAGATTATCAGGAGGAGAGTGGTGGAGCACCTGGAACGGAACAGGAGTATAAATGCCAACCAGCACGGATTCACGGAAGGCAAATCCTGTGTCACAAACCTTCTGGAGTTTTATGATAAAATAACAGAAGTAAGACAAGAGAGAGAGGGGTGGGTTGATTGCATCTTCTTGGACTGCAAGAAGGCCTTTGACACAGTTCCTCACAAGAGATTAGTGCAGAAGCTAGAGCATCAGGCGCATATAACAGGAAGGGCACTGCAATGGATCAGAGAATACCTGACAGGGAGGCAACAACGAGTCATGGTACGTAATGATGTATCACAGTGGGCACCTGTGACGAGCGGGGTCCCACAGGGGTCGGTCCTAGGACCAGTGCTATTTTTGGTATATGTGAACGACATGACGGAAGGGTTAGACTCAGAAGTGTCCCTGTTTGCAGATGATGTGAAGTTAATGAGGAGAATTAAATCTGATGAGGACCAGGCAGGACTTCAAAGAGACCTGGACAGACTGGACACCTGGTCCAGCAAATGGCTTCTCGAATTTAATCCTGCCAAATGCAAAGTCATGAAGATAGGGGAAGGGCACAGAAGACCACAGACAGAGTATAGGCTAGGTGGCCAAAGACTGCAAACCTCACTCAAGGAGAAAGATCTTGGGGTGAGTATAACACCGAGCATGTCTCCGGAAGCACACATCAATCAGATAACTGCTGCAGCATATGGGCGCCTGGCAAACCTGAGAACAGCATTCCGATACCTTAGTAAGGAATCATTCAAGGCACTGTACACCGTGTATGTCAGGCCCATACTGGAGTATGCAGCACCTGTTTGGAACCCGCACTTGATAAAGCACGTCAAGAAACTAGAGAAAGTACAAAGGTTTGCGACAAGGTTAGTTCCAGAGCTAAGGGGAATGTCCTATGAAGAAAGATTAAGGGAAATCGGCCTGACGACACTGGAGGACAGGAGGGTCAGGGGAGACATGATAACGACATATAAAATACTGCGTGGAATAGACAAGGTGGACAAAGACAGGATGTTCCAGGGAGGGGACACAGAAACAAGAGGCCACAATTGGAAGTTGAAGACACAAATGAGTAAGAGAGATAGTAGGAAGTATTTCTTCAGTCATAGAGTTGTAAGGCAGTGGAATAGCCTAGAAAATGACGTAGTGGAGGCAGGAACCATACACAGTTTTAAGACGAGGTTTGATAAAGCTCATGGAGCGGGGAGAGAGAGAGCCTAGTAGCAACCGGTGAAGAGGCGGGACCAGGAGCTAGGACTCGACCCCTGCAACCACAAATAGGTGAGTACAAATAGGTGAGTACACACACACACACACACACACACACACAGGGGTCAATGGTGCTGGTCTTTTACAATTCCAGAAAAAAAGGCAAAAAATAAGAAAACAAAAATCGCAGTAAAACTTAGAGATAACTATTATTAAATTTCAACATTATCACACACAACATTATTGAGTGAGTGTCAACTGGTAACATTCACTTTTAATGACCCTGGTGCTGCTCACACGCTTTAAATACAATTATTTCTTGAAAAATGGTCTGGTAATAATGTCTCTTGTATCACCAACGCATCCAGGTGAAGATTCACAAAAGAACAAGGTTACAACCTTGTACTTTTATCAATCTATACCTATACCTATAGCTGTGTAAGTGAGCCCATGTATACTTGACTCTCCCGGTGTCTCGGACATTGATGGTCTCAATCTATCAACTTTACAATCTTAGTTTTTCAGACTAAATTCAGTAATTCCATATTAATATCACCACACAGTAATACACTGTCTTACCACTCAGTAATACACTGTCTTACCACACAGTAATACACTGTCTTACCACACAGTAATACACTGTCTTACCACACAGTAATACACTGTCTTACCACGCAGTAATACACTGTCTTACCACACAGTAATACACTGTCTTACCACACAGTAATACACTGTCTAACCACACAGTAATACACTGTCTTACCACACAGTAATACACTGTCTTACCACACAGTAATACACTGTCTTACCACACAGTAATACACTGTCTTACCACACAGTAATACACTGTCTTACCACACAGTAATACACTGTCTTACCACACAGTAATACACTGTCTTACCACACAGTAATACACTGTCTTACCACACAGTAATACACTGTCTTACCACACAGTAATACACTGTCTAACCACACAGTAATACACTGTCTTACCACTCAGTAATACACTGTCTTATCACACAGTAATACACTGTCTTATCACACAGTAATACACTGTCTTATCACACAGTAATACACTGTCTTACCACACAGTAACACTGTCTTACCACACAGTAATACAATGTCTTACCACACAGTAACACTGTCTTACCAAACAGTAATACACTGTCTTACCACACAGTAATACATTGTCTTACCGCACAGTAACACTGTCTTACCACACAGAAATACACTGTCTTACCACACAGTAACACACTGTCTTACCGCAGAGTAACACTGTCTTACCACACAGTAATACACTGTCTTACCACACAGTAATATACTGTCTTACCACACAGTAACACTGTCTTACCACACAGTAATACACTGTCTTATCACACAATAATACACTGTCTTACCACACAGTAATACACTGTCTTACCACACAGTAATACACTGTCTTACCACACAGTAATACACTGTCTAACCACACAGTAATACACTGTCTTACCAAAGAGTAACACTGTCTTACCACACAGTAATATACTGTCTTATCACACAGTAACACACTGTCTTACCACACAGTAATACACTGTCTTACCAAAGAGTAACACTGTCTTACCACACAGTAATATACTGTCTTATCACACAGTAATACACTGTCTTACCACACAGTAATACACTGTCTTACCAAAGAGTAACACTGTCTTACCACACAGTAATATACTGTCTTACCACACACTAATACACTGTCTTACCACTCAGTAATACACTGTCTTACCACGCAGTAATACACTGTCTTACCACACAGTAATACACTGTCTTATCACAGAGTAATACACTGTCTTACCACACAGTAATACACTGTCTTACCACACAGTAATACACTGTCTTACCACAAAGTAATACACTGTCTTACCACACAGTAATACACTGACTTACTACACAGAAATACACTGTCTTACCACACAGTAATACACTGTCTTACCACACAGTAATACACTGTCTTACCACACAGTAATATACTGTCTTACCATACAGTAATACACTGTCTTACCACAAAGTAATACACTGTCTTACCACACAGTAATACACTGACTTACTACACAGAAATACACTGTCTTACCACACAGTAATACACTGTCTTACAACACAGTAACACTGTCTTACCACACAGTAATACACTGCCTTACCACACAGAAATACACTGTCTTACCACACAGTAATATACTGTCTTACCACACAGTAATACACTGTATTACCCCACAGTAATACACTGTCTTACCACACAGTAATACACTGTCTTACCACACAGTAATACACTGTCTTACCACACAGTAATACACTGTCTTACCACACAGTAACACTGTCTTACCACACAGTAATACACTGTTTTATCACACAGTAATACACTGTCTTACCACACAGTAATACACTGTCTCATCACACAGTAACACTGTCTTACCACACAGTAATACACTGACTTACCACACAGTAATATACTGTCTTACCACACAGTAATACACTGTCTTATCACACAGTAATACACTGTCTTACCACACAGTAACACTGTCTTACCACACAGTAATACACTGTCTTACCACACAGTAATACACTGTCTTACCACACAGTAATACACTGTCTTACCACACAGTAATATACTGTCTTACCACACAGTAATACACTGTCTTACCACACAGAAATACACTGTCTTACCACACAGTAACACTGTCTTACCACACAGTAATACACTGCCTTACCACACAGAAATACACTGTCTTACCACACAGTAATACACTGTCTTACCACACAGTAATACACTGTCTTACCACACAGTAATACACTGTCTTACCACACAGTAATACACTGTCTTACCACACAGTAATACACTATCTTACCACACAGTAATACACTGTCTTACCACACAGTAACACTGTCTTACCACACAGTAATACACTGTCTTATCACACAGTAATGCACTGTCTTACCACACAGTAATACACTGTCTCATCACACAGTAACACTGTCTTACCACACAGTAATACACTGACTTACCACACAGTAATATACTGTCTTACCACACAGTAATACACTGTCTTATCACACAGTAATACACTGTCTTACCACACAGTAACACTGTCTTACCACACAGTAATACACTGTCTTACCACACAGTAATACACTGTCTTACCGCACAGTAACACTGTCTTACCACACAGTAATACACTGTCTTACCACACAGTAATACACTGTCTTACCACACAGTAATACACTGTCTTACCACACAGTAACACTGTCTTACCACACAGTAATACACTGTCTAACCACACAGTAATACACTGTCTTACCGCACAGTAGCACTGTCTTACCACACAGTAATACACTGTCTTACCACACAGTAAAACACTGTCTTACCACACAGTAATACACTGTCTTACCACACAGTAACACTGTCTTACCACACAGTAATACACTGTCTTATCACACAGTAATACACTGTCTTACCACACAGTAATACACTGTCTTACCGCACAGTAACACTGTCTTACCACACAGTAATACACTGTCTTACCACACAGTAATACACTGTCTTACCACACAGTAATACACTGTCTTGCCACAGAGTAACACTGTCTTACCACACAGTAATACACTGTCTTATCACACAGTAATACACAGTCTTACCACACACTAATACACTGTCTTACCACTCAGTAATACACTGTCTTACCACACAGTAATACACTGTCTTACCACACAGAAATACACTGTCTTACCACACAGTAATACACTGTCTTACCACACAGTAATACACTGTCTTACCACACAGAAATACGCTGTCTTACCACACAGTAATACACAGTCTTACCACACAGTAATACACTGTATTACCCCACAGTAATACACTGTCTTACCACACAGTAATACACTGTCTTACCACACAGTAATACACTGTCTTATCACACAGTAATACACTGTCTTACCACACAGTAATACACTGTCTTACCACACAGTAATACACTGTCTTACCACACAGTAAAACACTGTCTTACCACACAGCAATACACTGTCTTACCACACAGTAATACACTGTCTTACCACACAGTAATACACTGTCTTATCACACAGTAATACACTGTCTTACCACACAGTAATACACTGTCTTACCACACAGTAATACACTGTCTTACCACACAGTAATACACTGTCTTACCACACAGTAATACACTGTCTTACCACACAGTAATACACTATCTTACCACACAGTAATACACTGTCTTACCACACAGTAATACACTGTCTTACCACACAGTAATACACTGTCTTACCACACAGTAATACACTGTCTTACCACATAGTAAAACACTGTCTTACCACACAGCAATACACTGTCTTACCACACAGTAATACACTGTCTTACCACACAGTAATACACTGTCTTATCACACAGTAATACACTGTCTTACCACACAGTAATACACTGTCTTACCACACAGTAATACACTGTCTTACCACACAGTAATACACTATCTTACCACACAGTAATACACTGTCTTACCACACAGTAATACACTGTCTTACCACACAGTAATACACTATCCACTAACATGGTACACCCTGTATCCACTAACATTGTACACCCTGTATCCACTAACATTGTACACCCTGTATCCACTAACACTGTACACCATGTATCCACTAACATTGTACACCCTGTATCCACTAACATTGTGCACCCTGTATCCACTAACATTGTACGCCCTGTATCCACTAACATTGTACACTCTGTATCCACTAACATCGTACACCCTGTATCCACTAACATTGTACGCCCTGTATCCACTAACATTGTACACCCTGTATCCACTAACATTGTACACCCTGTATCCACTAACATTGTACACCCTGTATCCATTAACACTGTATACCCTGTATCCACTAACTCTGTACACCATGCATCCACTAACATTGTACACCCTGTATCCATTAACACTGTATACCCTGTATCCACTAACATTGTACACAATGCATCCACTAACATTGTACACCATGTATCCACTAACATTGTACACCATGTATCCACTAACACCCTATACCCTGTATCCACTAACATTTAACACCATGTATCCACTAACACTGTATACCCTGTATCCACTAACATTGTACACCATGTATCCACTAACAATGTACAGTATGTAACCATTAACATTGTACACCATGTATCCAGTAACACTGTATACCCTGTATCCACTAACATTGTACACCATGAATCCACTAACATTGTACGCCATGTATCCACTAACATTGTACACCATGTATCCACTAACACTGTACACCATATATCCACTAACACTGTATACCCTGTATCCACTAACATTTTACACCATGTATCCACTACCATTGTACACCTTGTATCCACTAACACTGTACCATGTATCCACTAACACTGTACACCATGTATCCACTAACACTGTACACCCTGTATCCACTAACATTGTACACCATGTATCCACTAACACTGTAAACCATGTATCCACTAACATTGTACACCATGTATCCACTAACACTGTAAACCATGTATCCACTAACATTGTACACCTTGTATCCACTAACACTGTACACCATGTATCTACTAACACTGTACATCATGTATCCACTAACATTGTACCCCATGTATCCACAAACACTGTACACCCTGTATCCACTAACACTGTACACCATGTATCTGCTAACACTATACACCAGGTATCCACTAACATTTTACACCATGTATCCACTAACAATGTACACCAGGTATCCACTAACGCTGTACACCATGCATCCACTAACACTGTTAACATTGTATCCACTAACACTGTACACCATGTATCAACTAACATTGTACACCATGTATCCATTAACACTGTACACCCTGTATCCACTAACACTGTACACCCTGTATCCACAAACACTGTACACCCTGTATCCACTAACACTATACACCATGTATCCACTAACATTGTACACCATGTATCCACTAACACTGTACATCATGTATCCACTAACATTGTACACCATGTATCCACTAACACTGTACATCATGTATCCACTAACATTGTACACCATGTATCCACTAACACTGTACACCATGTATCCACTAACACTGTACACCATGTATCCACTAACACTGTACACCATGTATCCACTAACACTGTACACCATGAGTCCATTAATATTGTACGCCCTGTATCCACTAACATTGTACACCCTGTATCCACTAACATTGAGCACCATGTATGCACTAACATTGTACACCATGTATCCACTAACATTGTACACCCGGTATTCACTAACATTGTACGCCATGTTTCCAATAACATTGTACACCCTGTATCCACTAACATTGTACACCCTGTATCCACTAACATTGCACACCCTGTATCCACTAACATTGCATATCCTGTATCCACTAACACTGTACACACTGTATCCACTATCATTGTACAACCTGTATCCACTGACATTGTACACCCTGTATCCACTAACATTGTACACAGTGTATCCACTAAAATTATACACCCTGTATCCACTAACATTGTACACCCTGTATCCACTAACATTGTACACCCTATATCCACTAACATAGTACACCCTGTATCCACTAACACTATATACCCTGTATCCACTAACATTGCACACCCTGTATCCACTAACATTGCATATCCTGTATCCACTAACACTGTACACACTGTATCCACTATCATTGTACAACCTGTATCCACTGACATTGTACACCCTGTATCCACTAACATTGTACACAGTGTATCCACTAAAATTATACACCCTGTATCCACTAACATTGTACACCCTGTATCCACTAACACTGTACACCCTATATCCACTAACATTGTACACCATGTATCCAATAACACTGTACACCCTACATCCACTAACATTGTACACCCTTTATCCACTAACATTGTACACCATGTATCCACTAACACTGTACACCATGTATCCACTAACACTGTACACCATGTATCCACTAACACTGTACACCATGTATCCACTAACACTGTACACTATGTATCCAGTAACACTGTACACCATGTATGCACTAACACTGTACGCCATGTATCCACTAACATTGTATACACTGTATCCACTAACACTGTACACCCTGTATCCACTAACATTGTACAACCTGTATCCACTAACATTGTACACCATGTATCCACTAGCATTATACACCCTGTATCCACTATCATTGTACACAGTGTATCCACTAAAATTGTACACCCTGTATCCACTAACATTGTACACCCTGTATCCACTAACATTGTACACCCTATATCCACTAACATTGTACACCTTATATCCACTATTATTGTACATCCTGTATACACTAACTATGTACACCCTGTATCCACTAACAGTGTGCACCCTGTATCCACTAACACTGTACACCCTGTATCCACTAACACTGTACACCCTGTATCCACTAACATTGTACACCCTGTATACACTGTAACTGTACACCCTATATCCACCAACATTGTACACTCTGTATCCACTAACACTGTACCCCCTCCTAGCCACTAACATTGTACACCCTGTAACCACTAACATTGTACACCCTGTATCCACTAACACTGTACACCATGTATCCACTAACTCTGTACACCATGTATCCACTAACACTGTACACCATGTATCCACTAACACTGTACACTATGTATCCATTAACACTGTACACCATGTATCCACTAACACTGTACAGCATGTATCCACTAACACTGTACACCATGTATCCACTAACATTGTACACACTGTATCCACTAACATTGTACACCATTTATCCACTAACACTGTACACCATGTATCCACTATCATTGTACACACTGTATCCACTAACATTGTACACCATGTATCCACGAACACTGTACATCATGTATCCACTAACATTGTACATCCTGTATCCACTAACATTGTACACCCTGTATCCACTAACATTGTACTCCGTGTATCCACTAACATTGTGCACCATGTATCCACTAACATTGTTCACCCTGTATCCACTAACATTGTACACCCTGTATCCGCTAACATTGTACACCCTGTATCCACTAACATTGTACACTCTGAATCCACTCACACTGTACACCCTGTATCTACTAACACTGTACACCCTGTATCCACTAACATTGTACACCCTGTATCCACTAACATTGTACACCCTGTTTTCACTAATATTGTACACCCTGTACCCACTAACATTGTACACCCTGTATCCACTATTCTGTAAACCCTGTATCCACTAACATTGTACATCTTGTATCCACTAACATTGTACACCCTGTATCCACTAACATTGTACACCCTGTATCCACTAACATTGTACACACTGTATCCACTAACATTGTACACCCTGTATCCATTAACATTGTACTCCCTATATCCACTAACATTGTACATCCTGTGTCCACTAACATTGTACACCCTATATTCATTAACATTGTACCCCCTGTATCCACTAACATTGTACATCCTGTATCCACTAACAATGTACATCCAGCATCCACTAACAATGTACACCCTGTATCCGCTAACATTGTACACCCTGTATCCACTAACATTGTACATCCTGTTTCCACAAACACTGTACACCCTGTATCCACTAACATTGTACACCCTGTATCCACTATCACTGTACACCCTGTATCCACTAACATTGTACACCCTGTATCCACTAACACTGTTCACCCTATATCCACTAACATTGTACACCCTGTATCCACTAACATTGAACACTCTGTATCCACTAATATTGTACAACCTGTATCCACTAACATTGTACACCCTGTATCCACTAACACTGAACATCATGTATCCACTAACATTGTACACCCTGTATCCTCTAACATTGTACATCATATATCCACTAACTCTGTACACCATGTATACACTAACATTGTACACCTTGTATCCACTAACATTGTACACCGTGTGTCCACTTATACTGTACACCCTGTATCCACTAACATTGTACACCCTGTATCCACTAACATTGTACACCCTGTATCCACTAACATTGTACACCCTGTATCCACTAACAATGTACACCCTGTACCACTAACATTGTACACCCTGTATCAACAAACATTGTACACCATGTATCCACTAGCATTGTACACCCTGTATCCACTAACATTGTACACCCTGTATCCACTAACATTGTAAACCCTGTATCCACAAACGTTGTACACCCTGTATCCCCTATCATTGTACACCCTATATTCACTAACATTGTACACCCTGTATCCACTAACTTTGTACACCCTATATCCACTAACATTGTACAGCCCGTATCCACTAAAATTGTACACCTTGTATCCACTAACATTGTACACCCTGTATCCAATAACATTGTACAACCTGTATCCAATAACATTGTGCACCCTGTATCCACTAACATTGTACACCCTGTATCCACTAACACTGTACACCATGTATTCACTATCATTGTACACACTGTATCCACTAACATTGTACACCATGTATCCACGAACACTGTACATCATGTATCCACTAACATTGTACATCCTGTATCCACTAACATTGTACACCCTGTATCCACTAACATTGTACTCCGTGTATCCACTAACATTGTGCACCATGTATCCACTAACATTGTTCACCCTGTATCCACTAACATTGTACACCCTGTATCCGCTAACATTGTACACCCTGTATCCACTAACATTGTACACTCTGAATCCACTCACACTGTACACCCTGTATCTACTAACACTGTACACCCTGTATCCACTAACATTGTACACCCTGTATCCACTAACATTGTACACCCTGTTTTCACTAATATTGTACACCCTGTACCCACTAACATTGTACACCCTGTATCCACTATTCTGTAAACCCTGTATCCACTAACATTGTACATCTTGTATCCACTAACATTGTACACCCTGTATCCACTAACATTGTACACCCTGTATCCACTAACATTGTACACACTGTATCCACTAACATTGTACACCCTGTATCCATTAACATTGTACTCCCTATATCCACTAACATTGTACATCCTGTGTCCACTAACATTGTACACCCTATATTCATTAACATTGTACCCCCTGTATCCACTAACATTGTACATCCTGTATCCACTAACAATGTACATCCAGCATCCACTAACAATGTACACCCTGTATCCGCTAACATTGTACACCCTGTATCCACTAACATTGTACATCCTGTTTCCACAAACACTGTACACCCTGTATCCACTAACATTGTACACCCTGTATCCACTATCACTGTACACCCTGTATCCACTAACATTGTACACCCTGTATCCACTAACACTGTTCACCCTATATCCACTAACATTGTACACCCTGTATCCACTAACATTGAACACTCTGTATCCACTAATATTGTACAACCTGTATCCACTAACATTGTACACCCTGTATCCACTAACACTGAACATCATGTATCCACTAACATTGTACACCCTGTATCCTCTAACATTGTACATCATATATCCACTAACTCTGTACACCATGTATACACTAACATTGTACACCTTGTATCCACTAACATTGTACACCGTGTGTCCACTTATACTGTACACCCTGTATCCACTAACATTGTACACCCTGTATCCACTAACATTGTACACCCTGTATCCACTAACATTGTACACCCTGTATCCACTAACAGTGTACACCCTGTACCACTAACATTGTACACCCTGTATCAACAAACATTGTACACCATGTATCCACTAGCATTGTACACCCTGTATCCACTAACATTGTACACCCTGTATCCACTAACATTGTAAACCCTGTATCCACAAACGTTGTACACCCTGTATCCCCTATCATTGTACACCCTATATTCACTAACATTGTACACCCTGTATCCACTAACTTTGTACACCCTATATCCACTAACATTGTACAGCCCGTATCCACTAAAATTGTACACCTTGTATCCACTAACATTGTACACCCTGTATCCAATAACATTGTACAACCTGTATCCAATAACATTGTGCACCCTGTATCCACTAACATTGTACACCCTGTATCCACTAACACTGTACACCCTGTATCCACTAACATTGTACACCCTGTATCCACTAACATTGTACACCCTGTATCCACTAACACTGTACACCCTATATCCACTAACATTGTACACCTTATATCCACTAATATTGTACCCCCTGTATAGACTAACATTGTACACCCTGTATCCACTAACACTGTACACCCTATATCCACTAACATAGTACACCCTGTATCCACTAACACTATACACCCTGTATCCACTAACATTGTACACCCTTTATCCACTAACATTGTACACCCTGTATCCACTAACACTGTACACCATGTATCCACTAACACTGTACACCATGTATCCACTAACATTGTACACTCTGAATCCACTAACACTGTACACCCTGTATCCACTAACACTGTACACCCTGTATCCACTAACATTGTACACCCTTTATCCACTAACATTGTACACCCTGTATCCACTAACACTGTACACCATGTATCCACTAACACTGTACACCATGTATCCACTAACATTGTACACTCTGAATCCACTAACACTGTACACCCTGTATCCACTAACATTGTACACCCTGTATCCACTAACATTGTACACCCTGTTTTCACTAATATTGTATACCCTGTACCCACTAACATTGTACACCCTGTATCCACTATTTTGTAAACCCTGTATCCACTAACATTGTACATCCTGTATCCACTAACATTGTACACCCTGTATCCACTAACATTGTACACCCTGTATCCACTAACATTGTACACACTGTATCCACTAACATTGTACACCCTGTATCTATTAACATTGTACTCCCTATATCCACTAACATCGTACATCCTGTGTCCACTAACATTGTACACCCTATATTCACTAACATTGTACCCCCTGTATCCACTAACATTGTACATCCTGTATCCACTAACAATGTACGTCCAGCATCCACTAACATTGTACACCCTGTATCCGCTAACATTGTACACCCTGTATCCACTAACATTGTACATCCTGTATCCACAAACACTATACACCCTGTATCCACTAACATTGTACACCCTGTATCCACTATCACTGTACACCCTGTATCCACTAACATTGTACACCCTGTATCCACTAACACTGTTCACCCTATATCCACTAACATTGTACACTCTGTATCCACTAACATTGAACACTCTGTATCCACTAATATTGTACAACCTGTATCCACTAACATTGTACACCCTGTATCCACTAACACTGAACACAATGTATCCACTAACATTGTACACCATGTGTCCACTAACATTGTACACCATGTACCTACTAAGATTGTACACCCTGTATCCACTAACATTGTACATCATATATCCACTAACTCTGTACACCATGTATACACTATCATTGTACACCCTGTATCCACAAACATTGTACACCCTGTATCCACTAACACTGTTTGTAGATGAATGGTTCAGAGATCCGACATGTTGATAAATTAGACACATGTGCAACTCTTGAGTAAACGTTTCGCCACACAGTGGCTTCATCAGTCCATACAAAGGAGAATCTTGAAGAACAGGAGTAAAATGAGGTAATCAGTCCCTCAACCTTGAGTCGATGTGGTCAGTCCATCAATCTTGAATAGAATACGGCATATGAGCGGAGAAGGAGCTTATAAACCGTTGGTAGGAGAGGTGCAGCAGTCATAGGCGGTGTCACACTTGTTCTATGTGGAAGTAGGTTGTGCCCAAGAATTAGGCAAGCGAAGAATTCCCAAGTATTAAGATCCCAAGAAGTTGCAGAGTCTAACAAGTTTGTAGATGAATGGTTCAGAGAACCGACATGTTGATAAATTAGACACATGTGCAACTCTTGGGTATCTTTATTGAGGAAACGTTTCGCCACACAGTGGCTTCATCAGTCCTAACATTGTACATCATATATCCACTAACTCTGTACACCATGTATACACTAACATTGTACACCCTGTATCCACTAACATTGTACACCATGTATCCATTAACATTGTACACCCTGTATTCACTAACACTGTACACCATGTATACACTAACATTGTACACCCTGTATTCACTAACATTGTACACCATGTATACACTAACATTGTACACCATGTATACACTAACATTGTACACCCTGTATCCACTAACATTGTACACCATGTATACACTAACATTGTACATCCTGTATCCACTAACATTGTACACCATGTATACACTAACATTGTACACCCTGTATCCACTAACATTGTACACCATGTATACACTAACATTGTACATCCTGTATCCACTAACATTGTACACCATGTATACACTAACATTGTACATCCTGTATCCACTAACACTGTACACCATGTATACACTAACATTGTACACCCTGTATCCACTAACATTGTACACCATGTATACACTAACATTGTACATCCTGTATCCACTAACATTGTACACCCTGTATCCACTAACATTGTACACCATGTATCCATTAACATTGTACACCATGTATCCACTAACATTGCACACCCTGTACCCACTAACATTGTACACCATGTATCCACTAACATTGTACGCCCTGTATCCACTAACACTGTACACCCTGTATCCACTAAGATTGTACACCCTGTGTCCATTAACATTGTACACCCTGTATCCACTAACATTGTACACCCTGTATCCACTAACATTGTACACCCTGTATCCACTAACATTGTACATCCTGTATCCACTAACATTGTACACCCTGTATTCACTAACACTGTACACCCTGTATCCACTAACATTGTACGCCCTGCATCCACTAACTTTGTACACCCTGTATCCACTAACATTGTACACCCTGTATCCACTAACACTGTAAACCCTGTATCCACTAACATTGTACATCCTGTATCCACTAACATTGTACACCCTGTATTCACTAACATTGTACACCCTGTATCCACTAACATTGTACGCCCTGCATCCACTAACTTTGTACACCCTGTATCCACTAACATTGTACACCCTGTATCCACTAACACTGTAAACCCTGTATCCACTAACATTCTACACCCTGTATCCACTAACACTGTACACCCTGTATCCACTAGCATTGTACACCATGTATGCACTAACATTGTACACCCTGTATCCACTAACATTGTACACCCTGTATCTACTAACATTGTACACCTGTATCCACTAACACTGTACACCCTGTATCCACTAACATTGTACACCCTGTATCCACTAACACTGTACACCCATTATCCACTAACATTGTACACCCTGTATGCACTAACATTGTACACCCTGTGTGCACTAACATTGTACACCCTGTATCCATTAACATTGTACACCTCTATCCACTAACATTGTACACCCTGTATGCACTAACATTGTACACCCTGTATCCATTAACATTGTACACCTCTATCTATTAACATTGTACACCCTGTATCCACTAACATTGTACACCCTGTATCCACTAACATTGTACATGTCTATTCACTAACATTGTACACCCTGTATCCACTAACATTGTACACCCTGTATGCACTAACATTGTACACCTCTATCCACTAGCATTGTACACCCTGTATTCACTAACATTGTACACCCTGTATCCACTAACATTGTACACCTCTATCCACTAACATTGTGCACCATGTATCCACTAACATTGTACACCCTGTATACACTAACATTGTACACCCTGTATCCACTAACATTGTACACCTCTATCCACTAACATTGTACACCCTGTATCCACTAACATTGTACACCTCTATCCACTAACATTGTACACCCTGTATTCACTAACATTGTACACCCTGTATCCACTAACATTGTACACCCTGTATCCACTAACATTGTACACCCTGTATCCACTAACATTGTACACCCTGTATCCACTAACATTGTACACCCTGTATCCACTAACATTGTACACCCTGTATACACTAACATTGTACACCTCTATCCACTAACATTGTACACCCTGTATTCACTAACATTGTACACCCTGTATCCACTAACATTGTGCACCTCTATCCACTAACATTGTACACCCTGTATCCACTAACATTGTACACCCTGTATCCACTAACATTGTACACCCTGTATCCACAAGGTGTCGACAATGTAACAAAAGTTGGTCTTAATGCCACACAACTGTATGTGTGTTGAGACACGTACTCTACAGCGGTTAACTACCTTAAGTCACGTAAGTTGCCTTGTGTTGTAGAGGTGTGAGACAAAGGTGACACCTCTACAACAGTTCAATAATGGAGTGGAGATTCCATGTTGACACTTTTGTTCTCGAAATGGTATAGTATTATTTTACGTTACTGGATTATTTTGCCTTTATGTTGGTGAGAGAATTTTTTTCTCTCTTTGATCGTATTTGAATACTTCCTGGTCCATAGGTGCTATATGACCCCTGCTGGTTTAGCACTTCCCCCTGATTAAAATATAACAGTTGTTAATGGCATCGACCTTCAATGGGTGATGCATCGTATAGAATGAGAGGAACGTTCCATGGGTTTAGGATTCCGAAATAACTGGAAAATGCATCTTCTGGTCGGGTATTTTAACTTTTAGTGCTGATGTGTTATCCTCAGAGGAAACAGTCTTGATGTCAGGTTGTGTAAGTTATCATGTGATAATTTTATTAATGGAATTGCTTTCTGTGAGATAAATGATGAATATTTCGTTTGACCAGAAATAAGTCGCAGTGTTTGACTTTATTTAGTTATATTGGATTAAATCAACTTAATGTTCTCTTACGTGTTTATAACATTTATAACATTTGTGTGTCCTCAAGACCAGTGTTAAATTATTTATTTTATGTACACTAAGCTTATGTAAAACTTACTTTCTTAAAACTTATCTGTCTTACAGAAAAGTTTGGATTGATTTTTGACCAGTGTTGGATCACTTGTTTTTTTAATTAGAAAAATTGGAATAGTACTGCTTTTCATGCGATAACTTATCAGCTTCAAGCTTCTCAAGCTGATAACTTATCAGCTTCAAGCTTCTCAAGCTGATAACTTATCAGCTTCAAGCTTCTCAAGCTGATAACTTATCAGCTTCAAGCTTCTCAAGCTGATAACTTATCAGCTTCAAGCTTCTCAAGCTGATAACTTATCAGCTTCAAGCTTCCCAAGTTGATAACTTATCAGCTTCAAGCTTCTCAAGCTGATAACTTATCAGCTTCAAGCTTCCCAAGTTGATAACTTATCAGCTTCAAGCTTCTCAAGCTGATAACTTATCAGCTTCAAGCTTCCCAAGTTGATAACTTATCAGCTTCAAGCTTCTCAAGCTGATAACTTATCAGCTTCAAGCTTCTCAAGCTGATAACTTATCAGCTTCAAGCTTCTCAAGCTGATAACTTATGAGCTTCAAGCTTCCCAAGCTGATAACTTATCAGCTTCAAGCTTCCCAAGTTGATAACTTATCAGCTTCAAGCTTCTCAAGCTGATAACTTATCAGCTTCAAGCTTCTCAAGCTGATAACTTATCAGCTTCAAGCTTCCCAAGTTGATAACTTATCAGCTTCAAGCTTCCCAAGTTGATAACTTATCAGCTTCAAGCTTCTCAAGCTGATAACTTATCAGCTTCAAGCTTCTCAAGCTGATAACTTATCAGCTTCAAGCTTCTCAAGTTGATAACTTATCAGCTTCAAGCTTCTCAAGCTGATAACTTATCAGCTTCAAGCTTCCCAAGTTGATAACTTATCAGCTTCAAGCTTCTCAAGCTGATAACTTATCAGCTTCAAGCTTCCCAAGTTGATAACTTATCAGCTTCAAGCTTCCCAAGTTGATAACTTATCAGCTTCAAGCTTCTCAAGCTGATAACTTATCAGCTTCAAGCTTCTCAAGTTGATAACTTATCAGCTTCAAGCTTCTCAAGTTGATAACTTATCAGCTTCAAGCTTCTCAAGCTGATAACTTATCAGCTTCAAGCTTCCCAAGTTGATAACTTATCAGCTTCAAGCTTCTCAAGTTGATAACTTATCAGCTTCAAGCTTCTCAAGCTGATAACTTATCAGCTTCAAGCTTCTCAAGCTGATAACTTATCAGCTTCAAGCTTCTCAAGCTGATAACTTATCAGCTTCAAGCTTCCCAAGTTGATAACTTATCAGCTTCAAGCTTCTCAAGTTGATAACTTATCAGCTTCAAGCTTCTCAAGCTGATAACTTATCAGCTTCAAGCTTCCCAAGTTGATAACTTATCAGCTTCAAGCTTCTCAAGCTGATAACTTATCAGCTTCAAGCTTCTCAAGCTGATAACTTATCAGCTTCAAGCTTCCCAAGTTGATAACTTATCAGCTTCAAGCTTCCCAAGTTGATAACTTATCAGCTTCAAGCTTCTCAAGCTGATAACTTATCAGCTTCAAGCTTCCCAAGTTGATAACTTATCAGCTTCAAGCTTCTCAAGTTGATAACTTATCAGCTTCAAGCTTCCCAAGTTGATAACTTATCAGCTTCAAGCTTCTCAAGCTGATAACTTATCAGCTTCAAGCTTCTCAAGTTGATAACTTATCAGCTTCAAGCTTCCCAAGTTGATAACTTATCAGCTTCAAGCTTCTCAAGTTGATAACTTATCAGCTTCAAGCTTCCCAAGTTGATAACTTATCAGCTTCAAGCTTCTCAAGTTGATAACTTATCAGCTTCAAGTTTCCCAAGTTGATAACTTATCAGCTTCAAGCTTCTCAAGTTGATAACTTATCAGCTTCAAGCTTCTCAAGTTGATAACTTATCAGCTTCAAGCTTCTCAAGTTGATAACTTATCAGCTTCAAGCTTCTCAAGTTGATAACTTATCAGCTTCAAGCTTCTCAAGTTGATAACTTATCAGCTTCAAGCTTCCCAAGTTGATAACTTATCAGCTTCAAGCTTCTCAAGTTGATAACTTATCAGCTTCAAGCTTCTCAAGCTGATAACTTATCAGCTTCAAGCTTCCCAAGTTGATAACTTATCAGCTTCAAGCTTCTCAAGTTGATAATTTATCAGCTTCAAGCTTCCCAAGTTGATAACTTATCAGCTTCAAGCTTCTCAAATTGATAACTTATCAGCTTCAAGCTTCTCAAGTTGATAACTTATCAGCTTCAAGCTTCTCAAGCTGATAACTTATCAGCTTCAAGCTTCTCAAGTTGATAACTTATCAGCTTCAAGCTTCTCAAGTTGATAACTTATCAGCTTCAAGCTTCCCAAGTTGATAACTTATCAGCTTCAAGCTTCTCAAGTTGATAACTTATGAGCTTCAAGCTTCTCAAGTTGATAACTTATCAGCTTCAAGCTTCCCAAGTTGATAACTTATCAGCTTCAAGCTTCTCAAGTTGATAACTTATCAGCTTCAAGCTTCCCAAGTTGATAACTTATCAGCTTCAAGCTTCTCAAGTTGATAACTTATCAGCTTCAAGCTTCTCAAGTTGATAACTTATCAGCTTCAAGCTTCTCAAGTTGATAACTTATCAGCTTCAAGCTTCTCAAGTTGATAACTTATCAGCTTCAAGCTTCTCAAGTTGATAACTTATCAGCTTCAAGCTTCTCAAGCTGATAACTTATCAGCTTCAAGCTTCCCAAGTTGATAACTTATCAGCTTCAAGCTTCCCAAGTTGATAACTTATCAGCTTCAAGCTTCCCAAGTTGATAACTTATCAGCTTCAAGCTTCCCAAGTTGATAACTTATCAGCTTCAAGCTTCCCAATTTGATAACTTATCAGCTTCAAGCTTCCCAAGTTGATAACTTATCAGCTTCAAGCTTCTCAAGTTGATAACTTATCAGCTTCAAGCTTCTCAAGCTGATAACTTATCAGCTTCAAGCTTCTCAAGTTGATAACTTATCAGCTTCAAGCTTCTCAAGTTGATAACTTATCAGCTTCAAGCTTCTCAAGTTGATAACTTATCAGCTTCAAGCTTCCCAAGTTGATAACTTATCAGCTTCAAGCTTCTCAAGCTGATAACTTATCAGCTTCAAGCTTCTCAAGTTGATAACTTATCAGCTTCAAGCTTCCCAAGTTGATAACTTATCAGCTTCAAGCTTCCCAAGTTGATAACTTATCAGCTTCAAGCTTCTCAAGTTGATAACTTATCAGCTTCAAGCTTCTCAAGCTGATAACTTATCAGCTTCAAGCTTCTCAAGTTGATAACTTATCAGCTTCAAGCTTCTCAAGCTGATAACTTATCAGCTTCAAGCTTCCCAAGTTGATAACTTATCAGCTTCAAGCTTCCCAAGTTGATAACTTATCAGCTTCAAGCTTCCCAAGTTGATAACTTATCAGCTTCAAGCTTCCCAAGTTGATAACTTATCAGCTTCAAGCTTCCCAAGTTGATAACTTATCAGCTTCAAGCTTCCCAAGTTGATAACTTATCAGCTTCAAGCTTCTCAAGTTGATAACTTATCAGCTTCAAGCTTCCCAAGTTGATAACTTATCAGCTTCAAGCTTCCCAAGTTGATAACTTGAAAGCACCACCTGACTTGCTTGATCTTAACGTGCTTGTGTATTTTAGGATATTGGTCTCGTTGGTCCCTCTGAAAGATCTGAATTTTATTTAGTCTGTTTATGTGCTAATTTACCATTTTTTTTTTTTAATGTGGATGTTAGTTTCTAGATAATGAATTGAAGTAAATGCCTCTTCTGATTCCTTTCAAATCTTCAACGCTAAATAATATTTAACTGCATTATCATCTCGTGCCGCACTCTGCACTGTTCCAATCGCATATATTGAGGCACATGGAACAGGAGTTATGAAATACGGAAATACCTTTTTCGGATCGCACAGCGACCGAAATGTATCTACTTTGGGAAATACTGTCACTTCTATAATGGTTGTAGCGACTGAAGAACGCCAGAGGTTATGAAGCAGATGTTTATAAAACACACACACACACACACACACACACACACACACTTTACCTATGAAGTAGCTGGTTGGCTGTGCAGTAGCGCTGAGGTTCGGGTTGCCTATGGGAGTCGTGTAATTTATCAGTGGCAGATTGAAGGTGGCCTGGTTAGCGTACTGCCTTAGCACGGTGGTCCAGCCGCTCCCTCCATCAACAAGTGTGTTGTTCAGATCACACCACACCTGCAACATTACCATTTGTTAGGCATCACTGACGCACTTGGGGCTTCACCGGATGTTAGGATCAGCTGGGTCGTCATTGTTGGGACCCGAGAATAATGTAAAAAGGGAATGAACTGGGTCCTTTTTTCGGGACTGGTCATAACAGGATGAGTTACTTCGTCATTCTGGAACCCTTGAATAACAGATGAATCATCAGTGAATATTAGGATCAGTTAGGGCATTAATGACTACTAGGATCAGATGTGGCATCACTGAGCACTTGGACCAGTTGGGTCATCACTGAGTACTAGGACCAGTTGGGTCATCACTGAGCACTAGGACCAGTTGGGTCATCACTGAGCACTAGGACCAGTTGGGTCATCACTGAGCACTAGGACCAGTTGGGTCATCACTGAGCACTAGGACCAGTTGGGTCATCACTGAATAAATTCTAGGATCTGCTTGGTCATCTTACTGTAATTTTTGGTGCATCTTCCCTGGGACTCTCCTAAGTACAATGATCACATGGTGTTCACATTAATACTAATGACTAGTTTAGAAACGACTCCCAGAACTCACCTGAATGCTAGGATCAAAGTAGTTGCCGCTAGGCACTACCCTATATACTCCAGTCTGTGTAAACCCCATCATGGCAATGTCACCACAGTCTCGACACAGAGGACAGCCTGAAACACACCAAGATGTAACAACAAACTCCTTTATCTGATCTAAGTATTGTTCAGGTCTGTATTGCAGTGCCAACACTAAATGTACACGTTGCTTACTCTCTATGAATCAGTTTTTTGTTTCTGCAGTCATAACACTAATATTTTTATCTCCTGTTAATAACAGTGAAGGAAATACATAGTGTCCCGTAGTTCGACTACCAGCGTACTCAGCTGACACACTGACGTCCGGGGAGTCGATCCCCGGTACGGCTGGAAACATTGGGACGTGTTTTCTTAAGACACCTGTTGTTCTTGTTCACCTATCAGTAAAATAGGTACTTGGGTGTTAGTTGATTGGTGTGGGTCGCATCCTGGGACAAAATTAATCTAATTTCCGTTAATTCTCAGCATAACAAGAGGCTTTCTATATAGTAGTATATAATTAATGCCAACTAGGCCTGTATACCTTGTACATGTATTTGTATTAACAATTATTATTATTATTATTATTATTATTATTATTATTATTATTATTATTATTATTATTATTATTATTATTATTATTATTATTATTATTATTTCACTGTGACCGTTGTTAACGCTGGAGGTTCATCACTGAGCAGACACTCGTCCCAGTAGAAGGTTCTTATGCGACTGTTTTCTTCTTTACCATTATGGGCAGAACACCGTCTGTAACCACTATCAGTAATAATGTTGACATACACTTTACCCAGTATGTTGAAGACTTATTCCTTTATAGTTCTTACTCTCTTATCCCCTTTCCCTTTATTCAAATGATTTACACAAACTTTCTTACGATCCTTGTGTACCTTCCCTGTCACATATTCTCTGAGCGAGAACAACAACCATTATAACGCTCTTCCGACTTTCTGCCAACATTTTCTTTATATAATACACCTTTCTCATATTTGTACTTTGTAAACAAATGATTCGAGAAAGGCGTATTATATCATTAATAAAACTACTGGAAGCACGTTAAAAGATTGTTGGAATACTTGGTATATTAGCTCAGAATATAACTGTATGCCATCGCAACAGATATTTCTTTTCTTTATTCCACCCACTCTATTGTAACCTTAAACTTCCGCTGTACAGTCAACTCCAGCATCGTTTCTTCCAACAATTGCTTTTACCTATCGCTAATAATTATTATTCTTTAATTGACTCACATTTACTTATTCTGTTCCTTTAGTATCCCGTCTTTTCTTTTCTTTAATCACCACTTAATATTTGTTAGACAGAAGCAGCCATTTACACCTGTGTATGACACATGTCTGGCAGGCCCAACAGTCCTTCCCACTCTGGCAGGCCCAACAATCCTTCCCACTCTGGCAGGCCCAACAGTCCTTCCCACTCTGGCAGGCCCAACAGTCCTTCCCACTCTGGCAGGCCCAACAGTCCTTCCCACTCTGGCAGGCCCAACAATCCTTCCCACTCTGGCAGGCCCAACAGTCCTTCCCACTCTGGCAGGCCCAACAGTCCTTCCCACTCTGGCAGGCCCAACAGTCCTTCCCACTCTGGCAGGCCCAACAGTCCTTCCCACTCTGGCAGGCCCAACAGTCCTTCTCACTCTGGCAGGCCCAACAGTCCTTCCCACTCTGGCAGGCCCAACAATCCTTCCCACTCTGGCAGGCCCAACAATCCTTCCCACTCTGGCAGGCCCAACAGTCCTTCTCACTCTGGCAGGCCCAACAGTCCTTCTCACTATGGCAGGCCCAACAGTCCTTCTCACTCTGGCAGGCCCAACAGTCCTTCCCACTCTGGCAGGCCCAACAGTCCTTCCCACTCTGGCAGGCCCAACAATCCTTCCCACTCTGGCAGGCCCAACAATCCTTCCCACTCTGGCAGGCCCAGCAGTCCTTCCCACTCTGGCAGGCCCAACAGTCCTTCCCACTCTGGCAGGCCCAACAATCCTTCCCACTCTGGCAGGCCCAACAGTCCTTCCCACTCTGGCAGGCCCAACAGTCCTTCCCACTCTGGCAGGCCCAACAGTCCTTCCCACTCTGGCAGGCCCAACAGTCCTTCCCACTCTGGCAGGCCCAACAGTCCTTCCCACTCTGGCAGGCCCAACAGACCTTCCCACTCTGGCAGCCCCAACAGTCCTTCCCACTCCGTCAGGCCCAACAGTCCTTCCCACTCTGGCAGGCCCAACAGTCCTTCCCACTCCGGCAGGCCCAGCAGTCCTTCCCACTCTGGCAGGCCCAGCAGTTCTTCCCTCTCTGGCAGGCCCAGCAGTCCTTCCCACTCTGGCAGGTCCAGCAGTCCTTCCCACTCTGGCAGGCCCAGCAGACCTTCCCACTCTGGCAGGCCAAACAATCCTTCCCACTCTGGCAGGCCAAACAATCCTTCCCACTCTGGCATTCCCAACAGTCCTTCACACTCTAGCAGGCCCAACAGTCCTTCACACTCTAGCAGGCCCAACAGTCCTTCCCACTCTGACAGGCCAAACAGTCCTTCCCACTCTGGCAGGCCAAACAGTCCTTCCCACTCTGGCAGGTCCAGCAGTCCTTCCCACTCTGGCAGGCCAAACAGTCCTTCTCACTCTGGCAGGCCAAACAGTCCCTTCCACTCTGGCAGGCCCAGCAGTCCTTCCCACTCTGGCAGGCCCAACAGTCCTTCCCACTCTGGCAGGCCAAACAGTTCTTCCCACTCTGGCAGGCCAAACAGTCCTTCTCACTCTGGCAGGCCCAGCAGTCCTTCCCACTCTGGCAGGCCAAACAGTCCTTCTCACTCTGGCAGGCCAAACAGTCCTTCCCACTCTGGTAGGCCAGACAGTCCTTCCCACTCTGGCAGACCAAACAGTCCTTCCCACTCTGGCAGGCCCAGCAGTCCTACCCACTCTGGCAGGATTAGCAGTCCTTCCCACTCTGGAAGGCCAAACAGTCCTTCCCACTCTGGCAGGCCAAACAGTCCTTCCCACTCTGGCAGGCCAAATAGTCCTTCCCACTCTGGCAGGCCCAACAGTCCTTCCCACTCTGGCAGGCCAAATAGTCCTTCCCACTCTGGCAGGCCCAGCAGTCCTTCCCACTCTGGCAGGCCAAACAGTCCTTCCCACTCTGGCAGGCCAAACAGTCCTTCCCACTCTGGCAGGCCAAACAGTCCTTCGCACTCTGGCAGGCCAAACAGTCCTTCCCACTCTGGCAGGCCAAACAGTCCTTCGCACTCTGGCAGGCCAAACATAGGAGGGAGAAGCCAGGACTATGTTTTGGTCCTACTTGGACCATTTACAGGTCACACTGTAAATGGTTCAAGTCGGACCGAAACGTCGTCGTAGTTTCTTCCTCCTAATTGCGGGTTATTTATGTGTTCCCAGACTTGCACTTAACACTTCTCAGTCCCCGTCTCTCACATAAAATGTTACAACGTCCCGCTACATAAACGCTAACAATTAACCACTTCTCACATTCCAGTTTGCTCTAAACTACAAAATTCTTTGATTTTAACATTTAAGAACATTACATAAGAAAGGAGGAACACTGCAGCAGGCCTACTGGCCTGTACTAAGCCAACAGCCCATACTAATCCTTTACATTTCTTGACTCTTCACTCAGTCACAATATATATTCCTCATATTGCCTCATATATACATGTTTTAATTCCTTTAACTTGTTCCTATCCAGATGCTGCCATCTTTCTTGTCTCACTGGTTGTTTATGTTAGGAGTGAAGGGAACCTGGACATCCAGCTTCCCTTCACTTCTAACATAAACAACCAGTCCTCTAATAACACTGTCATCACATCAATACACCTTCAAACAACTCAGCTTTAAGTACATTTTATTAGTTTTTTTCTCTGGTAATTACTAGGGCCTTTTTAGATCTATTAACCTAAGACGTGTTTTTTTTTTTTATCCACTTGGAAAGTCAACGATATAGATTTAAGAACTGTTAAGAAAAACAATGAAAGATGAAGGTAACTATCAATATTGAAGGAATGAAAAATTCTTTCTCTCTTTTTCTCTTTCTTTCTTTATCTCTTTCTCTCTTTCTCTCTTTCTTTCTCTCTCTCTCTCTCTCTCTCTCTCTCTCTCTCTCTCTCTCTCTCTCTCTCTCTCTCTCTCTCTCTCTCTCTCTCTCTCTCTCTCTCTCTCTCTCTCTTACGTACCATAATCACAGATATCGAAGATAGGTGTCCAGTTTCCGTTGATACACTGTGTGATCCTGCCAGACTGGCCTGAGAGCCAGGACATGGGTTCCACACACTGGTAGTACACAGCATACAAGTGCTGGGAGTCACTCAAGTTGAGTGTAGCGTTAGTGTTGTTGGGGGTCGGGATCTTCGTCGCATCACACACAGGCAGCGGCTTACCATCTGTATATCAATGACAATTAAAAATGGCGTTATTTACTCATTGTATAAAGTATACATTATACTGACTCTCTGACCGCGGGTTCAAATCCCGCCCGTGGTATGGTTTGTTTGCAATCGTGTCATTACATTATCCTGTAATGTGCAGTGATAACCCCACTTGAGTCGTCCAGGATGAAGAGTGAAGGTCTACTGAACAAACAGTACAACCTAAGTCATATATATATATATATATATATATATATATATATATATATATATATATATATATATATATATATATATATACAAGAGGAACTGGTAAATATATAGGGGGAGGGTCATACAGAACATAGGGAATTGAAATTAATAATATTTGATCCGAGGAAGGGGTGGGTAGATTCCTCAAATTCCTTGGAGCTAGACTGTCCGCCATCAACTTTATGGCCAATTCCAACCCTCTCAGCCACTCCTCCCTCCCCTCTCAGCCACTCCTCCCTCCCCTCTCAACCACTCCTCCCTCCCCTCTCAGCCACTCCTCCCTCCCCTCTCAACCACTCCTCCCTCCCCTCTCAACCACTCCTCCCTCCCCTCTCAACCACTCCTCCCTACCCTCTCAGCCACTCCTCCCTCCCCTCTCATCCACTCCTCCCTCCCCTCTCAACCACTCCTCCCTCCCCTCTCACCCACTCCTCCCTCCCCTCTCAGCCACTCCTCCCTCCCCTCTCAACCACTCCTCCCTCCCCTCTCACCCACTCCTCCCTCCCCTCTCACCCACTCCTCCCTCCCCTCTCAGCCACTCCTCCCTCCCCTCTCAACCACTCCTCCCTCCCCTCTCAACCACTCCTCCCTCCCCTCTCAACCACTCCTCCCTCCCCTCTCACCACTCCAGCCTCCCCCTGTCACCACTCCAGCCTCCCCCTGTCACCACTCCAGCCTCCCCCTCTCACCACTCCAGCCTCCCCCTCTCACCACTCCAGCCTCCCCCTCTCACCACTCCAGCCTCCCCCTCTCACCACTCCAGCCTCCCCCTCTCACCACTCCAGCCTCCCCCTCTCACCACTCCAGCCTCCCCCTCTCACCACTCCAGCCTCCCCCTCTCACCACTCCAGCCTCCCCCTCTCACCACTCCAGCCTCCCCCTCTCACCACTCCAGCCTCCCCCTCTCACCACTCCAGCCTCCCCCTCTCACCACTCCAGCCTCCCCCTCTCACCACTCCAGCCTCCCCCTCTCACCACTCCAGCCTCCCCCTCTCACCACTCCAGCCTCCCCCTGTCAGTATACTGGGAGAGACGTTATTCAAAAGAAAATAATAATTGTAAACTAAGAATGAGATAATTCCATGGAAATTAACATACAAACAAGTCACAGTACAAAGAAAAATAAAACCAGTACTTTAATAATAATAAAAAATTATTTCTTTGTTTACATATCATAATTTGATTGTAGTAAATAAAACCACTATTTCGGGTACACTTAATCTTACACTTATAAACTACTTAAGTCTAGACAGGTGACGAGTGGTAGAATATTTCACTCTGTTATTTGTGAAGAAATATTATGCTCTGGTGGCCTGGTGGTTAACGCTCTCGCTTCACACGGTGAGGGCCTGGGTTCGATTCCCAGCCAAAGTAGAAACATTGGACGTGTTTCTTTCCACCTGTTGTCTATGTTCCCCATCAGTAAAATGGGTACTTGGGTGTTAGTCGACTGGTGTGGGTCGCATCCTGGGACACTGACCTAAGGAGGCCTGGTCACAGACCGGGCCGCGGGGGCGTTGACCCCCGGAACTCACTCCAGGTAAACACTCCAGGTAAAGAAACTGAAAATAGGGGCTACGGCAACATATAAATGCATCAATAAACTGCAGAAAGTAAGTAAATTCATTATCAAACTCACCTGAAGACTGGTTGCAGGTGGTGTTGTCATGTTCCCAGATGCCTTGGTCACAGTGCGCCAGCAACACACGGTCGCCAGTGGGCCATACTGAGGTCTGATTGTTGACACAAGCCAGGGCCTTTAACCCTGGAGCCAGGGCAAACACAACCTCTGGCGAGCGGTGGGGGTCAGAGGGGCACGCTCCCTCCCCTGACCTCGCTGTGAAGGCAAGCAATTAACGAGAAGTTATTATCATTATTTACAAAAAAACACAAAGCAATAACTGGAGGGTCAGTAAAGTGCAACTTAGGGTGATAAATTAGACACATGTGCAGTACTTGGGTATCTTGATTGAGGAAACGTTTCGCCCTATAATCAGTCCTTCAAGACTAATGGACTGATTACATCGACTCCAGGCTGAGGGACTGATTACTTCAAACTCCTGATCTTCACCATTCTTGTTTAAACCATACCACGGGCGGGGATAGAACCGGCGGTCAGAGAGTCTCAAAACTCCAGACCGTCGCGTTAGCCACTAGACCAGCTAGCCACAATAAGATTCGTCCAACTAGGTATATTTCTACACCATAGGAAGGTTAGCATAGGCACCACTGTGACCATAAATGCAACTTTTTACAGACGAATCTTCAGCTAGCGTAGCCGTGACGAACTCTAGCTCAAGTCCCCTCAAAGCCGTTAATATCACTCACGAAATCGTAATGACAGTTTTGAGGCTCTGATCGCGGGTTCTATCCCCGCCCGTGGTATGGGTTGTTTGCAATCGTGTCATTACGATTTCGTGAGTCATTCTTCTTTGGTTAGAGCTGATAAAGTCACTGCGTGGCGAAACGTTTTCTCAGTAAATATACCCGAGAGTTGTGGGTCCTCTGAACCATTTATCTACACAACTAAAGGTGAGTATGTCTCAGTGTGTATATACCATTAGGTTTCGATTAGTATTATATACAGCAAGTTCTGTCTGGCTATTTGCAAGACGGGTCGTCATATCGATAGTGGACAGAGATGTCAGTACGAGTTCCATCATTTAATAGCCTCACTCAGTCTAGGTATATCAAAGACTAGGCTAGTCCTTCAGCTCATGCGCAGAACATTAAAAATATCCCAGGGTTGTCCACTCTTGAAAACAACTGGACTCCAGAGGTTTCAAAGTGACAGGAGGGATCAAGCTGCGGTTCACTCAACAAAACTGTTCAAAATGAACTTCAGAAGTGATGTGTAAGGTAATAAATTTGGGGTAAATATCAAACGTAAATATAAATATTTGTAATCCCACTAGCTGGGAAAAAACAAGATTTTGTTCGGATTTTTAACCCCGGAGGGTTAGCCACCCTGGATAACTCAAGAAAGGCAGTGCGTCATCGAGGACTTTTATTTCCATTGGGGTCGTCAGTGTTGTCCCCCAGGATGCGACCCACACCTGTCGACTAACACCTAGGTACCTACTTGCTAGGTGAACAGGACAACCGGTGTAAAGAAACGCTTGCAATGTTTCCACCCCTGCCGGGAATCGAACCCGGACACTTCAACGTGTGAAGAAAGAGCATTCAATCATAGCAATGACCTAAAGTATATTGAACAATGTCTACCTGCGTGCAGCAAAGACAACATAATGCTTGATTTCATATTTAGAAATTTGGAGTACAAAGCAAAAGGAAGAATATTGGCTCTACAACACCAATCTCAGAAATAACACTGAACTGGCTGTCTAGTTTAGTTTCTTATATTGTATATAAGACGAAGAAAAACAGGAGAGGACACGAACAAACTGTATAATGAAAAATTTAATACCTTTAATATGTTCTTAAGAATAGAGACAACAGGATCTCACTCAAGCTTTTTAAATGCTAAACACATCTGATGCTCAAACACGAAGGACTATTTAAAGTTTAAAGCGATTAAGTAACACAAAACAATGGTATGAAACACTGAGGCAAAATGTGGAACACAAATTTGGGTCAAGATTTATGGAGTTGCAGAGCGCTCGCACAGACGGACCATTCAAATTGTAAGTGTAAAAATAAGTAATTCATTTAATCATTCAGTGGAACAGCGCTCTGCAAATACTGAATTCAACTTTATATATTGATTGTGGCTAATGGAGCAATGTTTGTCCACTAAAACACCAAGAACAATGAATAAACAATGAATAGCAGTAGGAGTGGTAGAAGGAACGCTGGTAATGGTGTTAATAGTAGTGGCCATGGTGATGGTAGTTAGGTAAAAGGACACGAGTGCAACTAATGTGACATTATATTGTGGCAACGTTACGTTCTCCAGGAACTTTATCAAGCCGTAGTTAGAGTGCTGGAGGTTCATTTTTCTTCAACATTTAATCATAAATATCCATGTAACTTTTCTATATGTCATTTATTTCACTCGCTTTTCCAAGGTATCAAAGTGGCTGGAAACAGTGATGTGCGGGACGAAGGTCCTGGGTTGTGTCCGGTCCTCTGAGGAAGAATCCCGAGGTTGATCATAATGTCTTTTTGCTATTTGATCCTCGTAAGATCCTGACTTCACTAGCGACTGTACTATAACATCACTGGGCCAGTACTGATCCTTGTGGCACTCCGCTAATGACTGTACTGTAATATCACTGGGCCAGTACTGATCCTTGTGGCACTCCGCTAGTGACTGTACTATAACATCACTTGGCTGGTACTAATCCTTGTGGCACTCCGCTAGTGACTGTACTATAACATCACTGGGCTAGTACTGATCATTGTGGCACTCCGCTAATGACTGTACTATAACATCACTGGGCCAGTACTGATCCTTGTGGCACTCCGCTAATGACTGTACTATAACATCACTTGGCCGGTACTGATCCTTGTGGCACTCCGCTAATGACTGTACTATAACATCACTTGGCCGGTACTGATCCTTGTGGCACTCCGCTAATGACAGTACTATAACATCACTTGGCTGGTACTGATCCTTGTGGCACTCCGCTAATGACTGTACTGTAACATCACTTGGCTGGTACTGATCCTTGTGGCACTCCGCTAGTGACTGTACTATAACATCACTTGGCCGGTACTGATCCTTGTGGCACTCCGCTAATGACTGTACTATAACATCACTTGGCCGGTACTGATCCTTGTGGCACTCCGCTAATGACTGTATTATAACATCACTGGGCCAGTACTGATCCTTGTGGCACTCCGCTAGTGACTGTACTATAACATCACTTGGCCGGTAATAATCCTTGTGGCACTCTGCTAATGACTGTACTATAACATCACTGGGCCAGTACTGATCCTTGTGGCACTCCGCTAATGACTGTACTATAACATCACTGGGCCAGTACTGATCCTTGTGGCACTCCGCTAGTGACACTCATTAAAAAGCTAAATATCCCAGTCAATGGAAACCGACCATTGATACTTCGCTGTATATACACTTTAGTATCTCCTGAGGATCTCGTCAGGGGTGTCAAGATGTATATTCGCAAAACGCAAAATAAATGGAAATCGCTTAATAAATAACTAGACAGAACGTTCTGAAATATCTGTTGGGAATTAAATGTAAAGTGACAGAATCAGTTGGTAAATCCCCTCAGGTTGGAGTGTGCTGAGGAACATTATTTTCCACACAATTCTGGAAGGAGGTAGAGACTAGACAGACCTTGTCGAATAACCTTCGGTACAGTTTCGTTCTGTCTGAACTTTATCAAGCATGATTTAATCAAGGATGATTTAATCAAGGATGATTTAATCAAGGATGATTTAATCAAGGATGATTTAATCAAGGATGATTTAATCAAGGATGATTTAATCAAGGATGACTTTGTCAGTAAAGCTTCTGCTACAACTTGTGGTTTTCCTTCTACTCTGTCGGCACTACGACATTCGTATATAACTAGAAGGTAATAAACGTAAGTTAATGCCAGGTAAACGAAGCTATTTTTATCTTCTGAGATATATTAATGATAGAAGTGGCACAGGCGACACGATGATGGGTTGACTGAACTACTGAGATTTTGAGTTAAATGAGTTACTAAACGAGGAAGCTGAAAAAAAAAGGAGGAACATAAATCACTGGCTGGAATGATAGAATGTTTGCACGGACACAAATCATTAGCTGGAATGATAGAATGTTTGCACGGACACAAATCATTGGCTGGAATGATAGAATGTTTGAAAGGATACAAATCACTGGCTGGAATGATAGAATGTTTGCACGGACACAAATCATTAGCTGGAATGTTAGGATGTTTACACGGACACAAATCATTAGCTGGAATGATAGAATGTTTGCACGGACACAAATCATTGGCTGGAATGATAGAATGTTTGAAAGGATACAAATCATTAGCTGGAATGATAGAATATTTACACGGACACAAATCATTAGCTGGAATGATAGAATGTTTGCACGGACACAAATCATTAGCTGGAATGATAGAATATTTACACGGACACAAATCATTAGCTGGAATGATAGAATGTTTGAAAGGATACAAATCACTGGCTAGAATGATAGAATGTTTTCACGGACACAAAACTTTTGGCAGGGAGTCTACCTAGAGGGTGTCTCAGGGGTCAACGGCTCCCCACGGCCCTGTCCATGACCAGGCCTCACGGTGGATCAGGGCCTCGTCAACCAGACTGTTATTGCAATCCAGCGTATGAACCACAGCCCGGCTGATCAGTTAACGTTTGCATAACACAAACCCTTCGTTGGATTGATAGAATGTTGGCAGGATCACCAGTAGTGGTGCCACAGGTGTCATCATGGACCAGGATCACCAGTGGTGTGCCACAAGTGTCATCTTGGCCAAGGATCACCAGTGGTGGTGCCACAAGTGTCATCATGGCCCAGGATCACCAGTGATGGTGCCACAAGTGTCATCATGGCCCAGGATCACCAGTGGTGTGCCACAAGTGTCATCTTGGCCGAGGATAACCAGTGGTGGTGCCACAAGTGTCATCATGGCTCAGGATCACCAGTGGTGTGTCACCAGGATCAATGAGACAGGTCGGTCCTGGAGTATTGCTCGGCTCCTCCAAGAAAATCGAAGCTTAGTCTAAAGATTCCTTTATAGAGTGTTGTTTGGTTGTGAGTTTAGTAACCACGGTACCGTCTCCTATTATTATAAGACTACCGTCACTTCAAGCTAGAATAAAGCTATAAGTAGCAGTCACATTTGTATACTCAAGAAAAATTATGAGAGAAGAGAGAGGAATTATTTAGGAAGGAGTAGTGTGAAGGATAAAGGATGTATCTTGTCTTGCTGAACTCACGAAATCGTAATGACACGATTGCAAACAAACCATACCACGGGAGGGATTTGAACCCGCGGTCAGAGTCTCAAAACTCCAGACCGTCGCGTTAGCCACTGGACCGCGGGTTCAAATCCCGCCCGTTGTATGGTTTGTCTTGCTGAAGAAACAATGTGAACAAAGACTGCATGAAGCATTGTCTTACAAATATAGTATCTTGAAAGTGGCTTCAGCTACACCAGACACAGGTAGGTGCAACAGCTGCTGGAAAAGTTCTAAAATAATTGGGAAGATTTGAAAATAGATATCGGGTCGAAACAAGCTTGACTTTAGTAAGTACAAGCAACTAAATACAAATAGGTTATTGCACATAGGCTATTAAAAATAGGTAAAAAAAACATGACTTTGAATTAGTCATAATGACAAATAATTATCTTTTCAGTGAGGAAATATAATGGATTTTTAACTTCCTATATGGAGTCAAAAATCAGTATAAGAAAACCCAGACAGGTCGAGGAGTCACCAGAGTGAAGAATTAGACACTTCTGGGTTTATTTAGGCTGAGGGACTGATTACTTCATATTTTGTATATAGCTCTACATTATATCCTTGCATTGTACTGATAAAGCCACTGGATGGCGAAACGTCTACAATAAAGATACCCAGATGTTGCACATGTGTCTAATTCATCATCTTGTCGGTATTGTCTACCATCGATGCACGAGTCTCCAGAGTGAGACTCCCGCATCGGAAGGCCGCTTCCACCAACTGGATTCCAAATCGACCTCACGACATAACTTCAAAATCACTCACTACCGTCCACCCCCCCCCCCCCCCGTGTACACATTCAGATCGTAACTCTACGATCAATGTCTCCACGGAAGCGACGTCAACAGAACAAGCTTGCGTTCTTAAATATTAATATATTTGATTGTGTACCTTAATATATCACGGGTTTGACTTACAAAGGTGCTCACGAGCGCGCGCGCACACACACACACACACACACACACACACACACACACACACACACACACACACACACACACACACACACACACACACACACACACACACACACGACACACACACACACACACACACACACACACACACACACACACACACACACACACACACACACACACACACACACACACATCGTATAAATATTTAGCTATAATTTCTGGGTTAGATGTCAAAAGATTTAATTTACTGTATTAAGTGGAAGGAAAAACAAGATCCACTTCTTCAACATTGTTTTAAGTTTATGTGGATAATTAAACCTGTGTGTGGCAGTCAGGTAAAAATTGGAGGCTCGATCCTCCGTCCGCTAATCGCGAGATACAGGACTTAATTCGGGTTATTAACTGCGGGAATGTCTAATAACTTATGATAGTACAAGGTAGCTAAGGAAGCCAAGGAAGCCAAGGAAGCCAAGGTAGCTAAGGAAGCCAAGGAAGCCAAGGAAGCCAAGGTAGCTAAGGAAGCTAAGGAAACCAAGGAAGCCAAGGAAGCCAATGAAGCTAAGGAAGCTATGGAAGCTAAGGAAGCCAAGGTAGCTAAGGAAGCCAAGGAAGCCAAGGAAGCCAAGGTAGCTAAGGAAGCCAAGGAAGCCAAGGAAGCCAAGGTAGCTAAGGAAGCCAAGGAAGCCAAGGAAGCCAAGGTAGCTAAGGAAGCCAAGGAAGCCAAGGAAGCCAAGGTAGCTAAGGAAGCTAAGGAAACCAAGGAAGCCAAGGAAGCCAATGAAGCTAAGGAAGCTATGGAAGCTAAGGAAGCCAAGGAAGCCAAGGAAGCCAAGGAAGCCAATGAAGCTAAGGAAGCTAAGGAAGCTAAGGAAGCTAAGGAAGCCAAGGAAGCCAATGAAGCTAAGGAAGCCAATGAAGCTAAGGAAGCCAAGGAAGCTAAAGAAGCCAAGGAAGCCAAGGAAGCCAAGGAAGCCAATGAAGCTAAGGAAGCTAAGGAAGCTAAGGAAGCCAATGAAGCCAAGGAAGCCAAGGTAGCTAAGGAAGCTAAGGAAACCAAGGAAGCCAAGGAAGCCAATGAAGCTAAGGAAGCTAAGGAAACTAAGGAAGCCAAGGAAGCTAAGGAAGCCAAGGAAGCCAATGAAGCCAAGGAAGCCAATGAAGCTAAGGAAGCCAAGGAAACCAAGGAAGCCAAGGAAGCTAAGGAAGCTAAGGAAGCTAAGGAAGCTAAGGAAGCCAAGGAAGGTAATGAAGCTAAGGAAACTAAGGAAGCTAAGGAAGCTAAGGAAGCTAAGGAAGCCAAGGAAGCCAATGAAGCCAAGGAAGCCAATGAAGCTAAGGAAGCCAAGGAAGCCAAGGAAGCCAAGGAAGCTAAGGAAGCTAAGGAAGCCAAGGAAGCCAATGAAGCTAAGGAAGCCAATGAAGCTAAGGAAGCCAAGGAAGCTAAAGAAGCCAAGGAAGCCAAGGAAGCTAAAGAAGCCAAGGAAGCTAAGGAAGCCAAGGAAGCCAAGGAAGCTAAGGAAGCCAAGGAAGCTAAAGAAGCCAAGGAAGCTAAAGAAGCCAAGGAAGCTAAGGAAGCAAAGGAAGCTAAAGAAGCCAAAGAAGCTAAGGAAGCCAAGGAAGCTAAGGAAGCCAAGGAAGCTAAAGAAGCCAAGGAAGCTAAGGAAGCCAAGGAAGCTAAAGAAGCCAAGGAAGCTAAGGAAGCCAAGGAAGCTAAAGAAGCCAAGGAAGCTAAGGAAGCCAAGTAAGCTAAGGAAGCCAAGGAAGCCAAGGAAGCCAAGGAAGCCAAAGAAGCCAAGGAAGCTAAAGAAGCCAAGGAAGCCAAGGAAGTCAAGGAAGCTAAAGAAGCCAAGGAAGTCAAGGAAGCTAAAGAAGCCAAGGAAGCTAAGGAAGCCAAGGAAGCTAAAGAAGCCAAGGAAGCTAAGGAAGCCAAGGAAGATAAAGAAGCCAAGGAAGCTAAAGAAGCCAAGGAAGCTAAGGAAGCCAAGGAAGCTAAAGAAGCCAAGGAAGCCAAGGAAGCCAAGGAAGCTAAGGAAGCCAAGGAAGCTAAAGAAGCCAAGGAAGCCAAGGAAGCCAAGGAAGCCAAAGAAGCCAAGGAAGTCAAGGAAGCCAAGGAATCCAAGGAAGCCAAGGAAGCCAAGGAAGGCAAGGAAGCCAAGGAAGCTAAGGAAGCCAAGGAAGCTAAAGAAGCCAAGGAAGCTAAGGAAGCCAAGGAAGCTAAAGAAGCCAAGGAAGCTAAGGAAGCCAAGGAAGCTAAAGAAGCCAAGGAAGCCAAGGAAGCTAAAGAAGCCAAGGAAGCTAAGGAAGCCAAGGAAGCTAAACAAGCCAAGGAAGCCAAGGAAGCTAAAGAAGCCAAGGAAGCTAAGTAAGCTAAAAAAGCCAAGGAAGCCAAGGAAGCCAAGGAAGGCAAGGAAGCCAAGGAAGCTAAGGAAGCCAAGGAAGCCAAGGAAGCCAAGGAAGTTAAGGAAGCCAAGGAAGCTAAGGAAGCCAAGGAAGCTAAAGAAGCCAAGGAAGCTAAGGAAGCCAAGGAAGCTAAAGAAGCCAAGGAAGCTAAGGAAGCCAAGTAAGCTAAGGAAGCCAAGGAAGCCAAGGAAGCCAAGGAACCCAAGGAAGCTAAAGAAGCCAAGGAAGCCAAGGAAGCCAAGTAAGCTAAAGAAGCCAAGGAAGCTAAGGAAGCCAAGGAAGCTAAAGAAGCCAAGGAAGCTAAGGAAGCCAAGTAAGCTAAAGAAGCCAAGGAAGCCAAGGAAGGTAAGGAAGCCAAGGAAGCCAAGGAAGTCAAAGAAGCCAAGGAAGCTAAGGAAGCCAAGGAAGCCAAAGGAATGTGCCTTATTTCAGTCAGGGTGTCTAGGTTGTTCTTCAGGCTGAGACTCGCAACACTACTAACTCACTGCTTGGTGAACAGTGACAGTATGTGTTAGGACACTTGCTCATACATCTCACTCTAACCACAGTTCATCCCGGGTCGTATCAGTGGTGAAGTGAACGCTGAGTTATGAGGTACAGACAGGCACAGATTCTCCCGAATTCAACATACAGTGCGATGAAGTGATAGTCAAATTAGGTATAAAAGTAAATATAGAGGAAATAAAGTACTGAAAGCTACAGTAGATAATAGACACCTGTCCAGGAGGGCCAGGAACGAGCCTATAAGAACAATGAGCTGTGTCCAGGAGGGCCAGGAACGAGCCTATAAGAACAATGAGCTGTGTCCAGGAGGGCCAGGAACGAGCCTATAAGAACAATGAGCTGTGTCCAGGAGGGCCAGGAACGAGCCTATAAGAACAATGAGCTGTGTCCAGGAGAGCCAGGAACGAGCCTATAAGAACAATGAGCTGTGTCCAGGAGGGCCAGGAACGAGCCTATAAGAACAATGAGCTGTGTCCAGGAGGGCCAGGAACGAGCCTATAAGAACAATGAGCTGTGTCCAGGAGGGCCAGGAACGAGCCTATAAGAACAGTGAGCTGTGTCCAGGAGGGCCAGGAACGAGCCTATAAGAACAGTGAGCTGTGTCCAGGCGGGACAGAAGCGAAGAAGTATATGTCAAAGGGCAGCTGCTGAATAACAACTACTGCGTAGCCATTTGCTAAGACGTTAGTGGAGGAATGAGTAACGAGCATAAACGTGTTCAGAGAATTACTTACTGACAGTAACGAAGTATGTGAGGGAACTAATAAATTATTCTACGACTTTTTTGCGACTAAAGAACAAGTGAGAGACAGGACAGAGCAGAGCTCAGGGATACCCAGGTGATGATCAGTGTTGAGGTGAAGGAAGACTTGAAGGAGCTGAATGTGGGAACATTGGAGTAACAATGTAAGAAGGGTTTATACAGAGTATTAATCTGGAAGGTTAGTAACCCAGGATAACCCGAGAAATGGAAAAAGACACGTGTGGTTCAGGAGTGAATAATGCAGCTCGTTGTAATAATATTGATAGAATTACCGACAATATGTTAGGTAAAAGGACATATGTGCAATTAATGTGACCTTTTATTGTTTCAACGTTTCGCTCTCCAGGAACTTTGTCAAACCGTAATAAACTGAAGGCAAAAAAGTCGTATTGAATTTTTTTTTATTCTCATGGATAATCTCTGAATCCATGGAGGTCATGCAGCTCCGGGGGAAAGTAGGGTAGCTCCAGTTCCTTGGATCAAGCATCATTCACATAAACCAAAGCACCATCCTCTAAGAGCGTCGTTACACGAGGGAGGTCAAGTTGGTAGTGTCAGACTTGCGACTCCTACGGTAGATACGTCCCTGCAGGTCCCCGCGGTACACACAACCTCTCACTCACATTGTAGCCTCATTGACTGTGTATATATACCTTTAACAGGCACGTAAGTTCCCCGTCTTCTAATAACACGTTCATTTTTCCACTATAATCAACTTTGTCCATAATTACTATCACATTTGCTTTGTCTGTTTCGTAAGGTGAAGTCCAGAATCTTTCCTTAATTTATGGTATAACTTCAGAAATGTGTGAGGACAACTGTGTAACAGAGGTGTGAACCAACAAAATATCCAGCAGTGCCAGCAACATGATGAGTCAGAAATAAGAACATAAGAAAGAAGGAACACTGCAACAGGCCTACTGACCCACGCGGAGCAGGTCCATGTCCCCCCCTGGATAAGACCAATGACCCACCCCCCCGGATTATCCCAATGACCCACCCAGTCTGGTCATCCCCACTCAAGGATGGAGCACTGTACCAGACCCAGCAGCAAAGCTAGTCAGGTCCAACTCACACCCACCCACACCCACTCATGTATTTATCTAACCTATTTTTAAAACAACACAACTTTTTAGCCTAAATAACTGTACTCGGGAGTTTGTTCCACTCATCCACAACTCTATTACCAAACCAGTGCTTTCCTATATCCTTCCTGAATCTGAATTTTTCCAACTTGAAACCATTGCTGCGAGTCCTGTCTTGGCTGGAAATTTTCAGCACACTATTTACATCCCCTTTATTTATTCCTGTTTTCCATTTATACACCTCGATCATATCCCCCCTAATTCTACGCCTTTCGAGAGAGTGCAGATTCAGGGACCTCAGTCTATCTTCATAGGGAAGATTTCTGATACATGGGATCATCTTTGTCATCCTCCTCTGTACGTTTTCCAGAGCATTAATATCCAGACTGCAGTAAGAAACTTCAATAGGAGCAGCTCCTTATAACCTATCATCATCACACCAACCCAACCAGAAAACTCTAACTGCTCTTCTGTCCTCGGATCAAACCTGATTACGTCCCCATAATCTAGTGCACTTCCCTATAATAATAATAATAATAATAATAATAATAATAATAATAATAATAATAATAATAATAATAATAGAGTCAATATTAAGTTTAGTTTCTCACGTAATACAATTATTTTTACCTAAGATCATAAGAGTAAAAGTATATTATGCTTCATTTCCTCATTGTAATGTAATTTAATAATTATAATAATAAAAATTGAAATGTATAACAATTTGCAAATAATAAAACCATGAATATTGGAAAACCTAATTAATAGTGTATAATTTAAACTATAAATTATCACCCAACTCTACCAATATTACTACTACTACTACTACTACTACTACTACTACTGCTACTACTACTACTACTACTACTACTACTACTACTACTACTACTACTACTACTACTACTAATAATAATAATAATAATAATAATAATAATAATACTAATAATAATAATAATAATAATAATAATAATAATAATAATAATACTACTACTAGTACTACTACTACTAGTACTACTACTACTACTACTACTACTACTACTAGAACTACTACTACTACTACTACTACTACTAATAATAATAATAATAATAATAAGAAGAAGAAGAAGAAGAAGAAAAAGAAGATAAGAATAACATTATAAAAACATTGATATAATGATCGCAGGGTTGTTAACATACATTATAAAAAATTGATATAATGATCTCAGGGGTTGTTAACAAACATTATAAAAACATTGATATAATGATCGCAGGGTTGTTAACATACATTATAAAAAATTGATATAATGATCTCAGGGGTTGTTAACAAACATTATAAAAACATTGATATAATGATCGCAGGGGTTGTTAACAAACATTATAAAAACATTGATATAATGATCGCAGGGGTTGTTAACAAACATTATAAAAACATTGATATAATGATCACAGGGGTTGTTAACAAACATTATAAAAACATTGATATAATGATCGCAGGGGTTGTTAACAAACATTATAAAAACATTGATATAATGATCGCAGGGGTTGTTAACACACATTATAAAAACATTGATATAATGATCGCAGGGGTTGTTAACACACATTATAAAAACATTGATATAATGATCGCAGGGGTTGTTAACAAACATTATAAAAACATTGATATAATGATCGCAGGGTTGTTAACATACATTATAAAAAATTGATATAATGATCTCAGGGGTTGTTAACAAACATTATAAAAACATTGATATAATGATCGCAGGGGTTGTTAACAAACATTATAAAACATTGATATAATGATCGCAGGGGTTGTTAACAAACATTATAAAAACATTGATATAATGATCTCAGGGGTTGTTAACAAACATTATAAAAACATTGATATAATGATCGCAGGGGTTGTTAACAAACATTATAAAAACATTGATATAATGATCGCAGGGGTTGTTAACACACATTATAAAAACATTGATATAATGATCGCAGGGGTTGTTAACACACATTATAAAAACATTGATATAATGATCGCAGGGGTTGTTAACAAACATTATAAAAACATTGATATAATGATCGCAGGGTTGTTAACATACATTATAAAAAATTGATATAATGATCGCAGGGGTTGTTAACATACATTATAAAAACATTGATATAATGATCGCAGGGGTTGTTAACAAACATTATAAAAACATTGATATAATGATCGCAGGGTTGTTAACATACATTATAAAAAATTGATATAATGATCGCAGGGGTTGTTAACATACATTATAAAAACATTGATATAATGATCGCAGGGGTTGTTAACATACATTATAAAAACATTGATATAATGATCGCAGGGGTTGTTAACACACATTATAACAACATTGATATAATGATCGCAGGGGTTGTTAACAAACATTATAACAACATTGATATAATGATCGCAGGGGTTGTTAACATACATAAAAACATTCATATAATGATCGCAGGGGTTGTTAACATACATTATAAAAACATTGATATAATGATCGCAGGGGTTGTTAACATACATTGTAAAAACATTGATATAATGATCACAGGGGTTAACACACATTATAAAAACGTTGATATAATGATCGCTGGGGTTGTTAACACACATTATAAAAACATTGATATAATGATCGCAGGGTTGTTAACACACATTATAAAAACATTGATATAATGATCGCAGGGGTTGTTAACATACATTATAAAAACATTGATATAATGATCGCAGGGGTTGTTAACACACATTATAAAAACATTGATATAATGATCGCAGGGGTTGTTAACACACATTATAAAAACATTGATATAATGATCACAGGGGTTGTTAACAAACATTATAAAAACATTGATATAATGATCGCAGGGGTTGTTAACATACATTATAAAAACATTGATATAATGATCGCAGGGGTTGTTAACAAACATTATAAAAACATTGATATAATGATCACAGGGGTTGTTAACATACATTATAAAAACATTGATATAATGATCACAGGGGTTGTTAACATACATTATAAAAACGTAGTTTTGACTGCACACTTTAATGTTCTTCACAACTTGAATTTTTCACTTATATCCCTTCGTATTTTTAATGTGTAAGTGGCAAGCGTGTAAGTGGCACGCGTGTAAGTGGCACGCTTGTAAGTGGCACGCGTGTAAGTGGCACGCGTGTAAGTGGCACGCGTGTAAGTGGCACGCGTGTTAGTGGCACGCATGTTAGTGGCACGCATGTAAGTGGCACGCGTGTAAGTGGCACGCGTGTAAGTGCTGATCAATGTTTGAGATTATTTATCAACCAGGAGGTAAAATGAAGAAATTGTGCCCCTTAAACTCTATATAAACGCTGCTGTGATTTATTGCATGTTGCTGTGATTTGTTGTATGTTGCTGTGATTTGTTGTATGCTGCTGTGATTTGTTGTATGTTGCTGTGATTTATTGTATGCTGCTGTGATTTATTGCATGTTGCTGTGATTTGTTGTATGTTGCTGTGATTTGTTGTATGCTGCTGTGATTTATTGCATGTTGCTGTGATTTGTTGTATGTTGCTGTGATTTGTTGTATGCTGCTGTGATTTGTTGTATGTTGCTGTGATTTATTGTATGCTGCTGTGATTTATTGCATGTTGCTGTGATTTGTTGTATGTTGCTGTGATTTATTGTATGCTGCTGTGATTTATTGCATGTTGCTGTGATTTGTTGTATGTTGCTGTGATTTGTTGTATGCTGCTGTGATTTATTGCATGTTGCTGTGATTTGTTGCATGTTGCTGTGATTTGTTGTATGTTGCTGTGATTTGTTGTATGTTGCTGTGATTTGTTGTATGCTGCTGTGATTTGTTGTATGTTGCTGTGATTTGTTGTATGCTGCTGTGATTTATTGCATGTTGCTGTGATTTGTTGTATGCTGCTGTGATTTATTGCATGTTGCTGTGATTTGTTGTATGCTGCTGTGATTTATTGCATGTTGCTGTGATTTGTTGTATGCTGCTGTGATTTATTGCATGTTGCTGTGATTTGTTGTATGCTGCTGTGATTTATTGCATGTTGCTGTGATTTGTTGTATGCTGCTGTGATTTGTTGCATGTTGCTGTGATTTGTTGTATGCTGCTGTGATTTATTGCATGTTGCTGTGATTTGTTGTATGCTGCTGTGATTTGTTGCATGTTGCTGTGATTTGTTGCATGTTGCTGTGATTTGTTGTATGCTGCTGTGGTTTGTTGCATGTTGCTGTGATTTGTTGTATGCTGCTGTGGTTTGTTGCATGTTGCTGTGATTTGTTGTATGCTGCTGTGGTTTGTTGCATGTTGCTGTGATTTGTTGTATGCTGCTGTGATTTATTGCATGTTGCTGTGATTTGTTGTATGCTGCTGTGGTTTGTTGCATGTTGCTGTGATTTGTTGCATGTTGCTGTGATTTGTTGCATGTTGCTGTGATTTGTTGCATGTTGCTGTGATTTGTTGTATGCTGCTGTGGTTTGTTGCATGTTGCTGTGATTTGTTGCATGTTGCTGTGATTTGTTGTATGCTGCTGTGGTTTATTGCATGTTGCTGTGATTTGTTGTATGCTGCTGTGGTTTATTGCATGTTGCTGTGATTTGTTGTATGCTGCTGTGGTTTATTGCATGTTGCTGTGATTTGTTGTATGCTACTGTGATTTGTTGCATGTTGCTGTGATTTGTTGCATGTTGCATGATGGGGGGGGGAAGCTTTCATGCTGGTGAAGGGCTCTTGATCCCAGGAATTAAAGCTACACATCCCATCTCCTGATTAAACCTGGTTACTTCCCATTCCCCATACAAGGCGCGAAAATAAAAAAAATAACACAAGCACTCCTGAACAGAGCATAAGGACCCATCACTTTCCAGAGTCGCAGGAAAATGCTGCTCGAACCTAACATACAGCGTTAGTTCGCTATACACGAATGGTAACTTTAACAGGTTGCTTGATTTTGTTTTCCTTGTTCTCCCTCTAAATTTTTTATCTTGATTATAACTCAACAAAGCTTCTAATTTTCCACACGATAGGTAAACTAGTACACTCCAGATGATAGGTAAACAAGTACAGTCCAGATGATAGGTACACTAGTACAGTCCAGGTGATAGGTAAACTAGTAAGGTAAACAAGTACAGTCCAGATGATAGGTAAACTAGTACAGTTCAGATGATAGGTAAACTAGTACAATTCAAATGATAGGCAAACTAGTACACTCCAGATGATAGGTAAACTAGTACACTCGAAATGATAGGCAAACTAGTACAGTCCAGTCAAGGGAAATTCTTATTCTTAATGGAGAGGAACACATCGAAAACTACTAGGCACAACACTCGTGTAAGTACAGGAACACACTAAACACTACTAGGCACAACACTCGTGTAAGGACAGGAACACACTAAACACTACTAGGCACAACACTCGTGTAAGGACAGGAACACACTGAACACTACTAGGCACAACACTCCTGTAAGGACAGGAGCACACTGAACACTACTAGGCACAACACTCCTGTAAGGACAGGAACATACTGAACACTACTAGGCACAACACTCGTGTAAGGACAGGAACACTGAACACTACTAGGCACAACACTCGTGTAAAGACAGAAACATACTGAACACTACTAGGCACAACACTCGTGTAAGGACAGGAACACCCTGAACACTACTAGGCACAACACTCGTGTAAGGACAGGAACACACTGAACACTACTAGGCACAACACTCGTGTAAAGACAGAAACACACTGAACACTACTAGGCACAACACTCGTGTAAGGACAGGAACACACTGGACACTACTAGGCACAACACTTGTGTAAGGACAGGAACACACTGAACACTACTAGGCACAACACTCGTGTAAGGACAAGAACGCACTGAACACTACTAGGCACAACACTTGTGTAAGGACAGAAACACACTGAACACTACAAGGCACAACACTCGTGTAAGGACAAGAACACACTGAACACTACCAGGCACAACACTTGTGTAAGGACAGGAACACACTGAACACTACTAGGCACAACACTCGTGGATAATAGTTTTGGTAATCCCACGCCTTCTAATCTTTAATTTTTAATGAAAACTAATTATTACTAGGCGTGACAATTGATTTTATGGTGTTGGCGCAGCTTAGGTGAGGCTTTAAACTAAAAATTGCTTTATTTGATTTTAATCAGGGGAGAACTTTGAATCTGCTGGAGTCATATATCTCCTGGGAGCTGCAAGGCATTTAGGTTTGATCCATGGATAAGTTCAGGTTTGTGGATCAAGAGCCCCACACCAGCATTAAGCGTCTGCCTCCCTGATGGATTAAATTAACTAAAAGTCTAGTTAGTACCTAACTATGTTTTTGCTGTGTAGCTCACTACGTGTGTGTGTGTGTGTGTGTGTGTGTGTGTGTGTGTGTGTGTGTGTGTGTTTACTCATCTATTTGTACTCACCTATTTGTGGTTGCAGGGGTCGATTCATAGCTTCTGGCCCCGCCTCTTCACTGATTGCTACTGGATCCTCTCTCTCCCTGCTGCATGAGCTTTATCAAACCTCGTCTTAAAACTGTGTATGGTTCCTGCCTCCACTACGTCACTTTCTAGGCTATTCCAATTCCTGACAACTCTATGACTCAAGAAATACTTTCTAACATCCCTTTGACTCATCTGAGTCTTCACCTTCCAATTGTGACCCCTTGTTTCTGTGTTCCATCTCTGGAACATCCTGTCTTTGTCCACCGTGTCTATTCCGCGCAGTATTTTATATGTCGTTATCATGTCTCCCCGGACCCTCCTGTCCTCCAGTGTCGTCAGGCAAATTTACCTTAACCTTTCTTCGTAGGACAATCCCCTTAGCTCTGAGACTAGTCTTGTTGCAAACCTTTGCACTTTCTCTAATTTCTTGACATGCTTGACCAGGTGTGGATTCCAAACTGGTGCTGCATACTCCAGTATGAACCAGACGTAAATGGTGTACGGAGTCTTGAACGATTCTTTACTGAGGTATCGGAACGCTATCCTTAGGTTTGCCAGGCGCCCGTACGCTGCAGCAGTTATCTGATTGATGTGCGCCTCAGGAGACATGCTCGGTGTTATACTCACGCCAAGGTCCTTTTCCTTGAGTGAGGTTTGCAGTCTTTGTCCACCTAGACTATACTGTGTCTGCGGTCTTCTTTGCTCTTCCCCGATCTTCATGACTTTGCATTTGGCAGGGTTAAATTCAAGGAGCCAGTTGCTGGACCAGGCTTGTAGCCTGGCCAGGTCGCTCGACCTGATTTGATCCTCGACCGATTTAATTCTCCTCATTAACTTCACGTCATCTGCAAACAAGGACACTTCTGAGTCTATCCCTTCCGTTATGTCATTCACATACACCAAAAACAGCGCAAGTCCTAGGACTGACCCCTGTGGTACCCCGATTGTCACAGGCGCCCACTCTGACACCTCGTCACGTACCATGACTCGTTGTTGCCTCCCTGTCAGGTATTCTCTGATCCATTGCAGCGCCTTTCCTGTTATGTGTGCCTGATCCTCTAGCTTTTGCAGTAACCTCTTGTGAGGAACTGTGTCGAAGGCCTTCTTGCAGTCCAAAAAAATGCAGTCGATCCACCCCTCTCTCTCTTGTCTCACTTCTGTCACCTTGTCATAAAAGTCCAGTAGGTTTGTGACACAGGATTTTCCTTCCCTGAAACCGTGCTGGTTGTCAATTATACACTTGTTTCTTTCCAGGTGCTCCACCACTCTCCTCCTGATGATCTTCTCCATGACCTTGCATACTATACACGTTAGTGATACAGGTCTGTAGTTTAGTGCCTTATGTGTGTGTGTGTGTGTGTGTGTGTGTGTGTGTGTGTGTGTGTGTGTGTGTTCACCTATTTGTGGATGAAGACGTTGATTCACAGCTCCTGGCCCTGCCAGTTCGCTTATTACCAGGTCTACACCCCCTCCCTGGTCCAAGAACTTTATCGTACCTCTTCTTTAAGCTATATGTGGATCCTACCTCCACTATATCACTGATGTGTGTGTGTGTGTGTGTGTGTGTGTGTGTGTGTGTGTGTGTGTGTGTGTGTGTGTGTGTGTGTGTGTGTGTGTGTGTGTGTGTGTGTGTGCGTGCGAGCGCGTGCGTGCGAGCGCGTGCGTGCGAGCGCGTGCGTGCTTAACAATTTGCAAACGGGCGAAATTATTTACAAACATTGTCTCTCAGTCCACAGCAGGATTCGAACCTCCACACTCTGCACCAAAGAATGCAATACAATAGCCACAGAAGCTGTCTGGCTAAAGTGCAGCTGGATGTACGGATAAAGTGCTGCTGGATGTACGGATAAAGTACAGCTGGATGTACGGATAAAGTACAGCTGGATGTACGGATAAAGTGCTGCTGGATGTACGGATAAAGTACAGCTGGATGTACGGATAAAGTGCTGCTGGATGTACGGATAAAGTACAGCTGGATGTACGGATAAAGTGCTGCTGGATGTACGGATAAAGTGCTGCTGGATGTACGGATAAAGTGCTGCTGGATGTACGGATAAAGTGCTGCTGGATGTACGGATAAAGTACAGCTGGATGTACGGATAAAGTACAGCTGGATGTACGGATAAAGTGCAGCTGGATGTACGTATAAAGTGCTGCTGGATGTACGTATAAAGTGCTGCTGGATGTACGGATAAAGTGCTGCTGGATGTACGGATAAAGTACAGCTGGATGTACGGATAAAGTACAGCTGGATGTACGGATAAAGTGCTGCTGGATGTACGGATAAAGTGCAGCTGGATGTACGGATAAAGTACAGCTGGATGTACGGATAAAGTGCAGCTGGATGTACGGATAAAGTGCAGCTGGATGTACGGATAAAGTGCAGCTGGATGTACGGATAAAGTACAGCTGGATGTACGGATAAAGTGCAGCTGGATGTACGGATAAAGTGCTGCTGGATGTACGGATAAAGTGCTGCTGGATGTACGGATAAAGTGCAGCTGGATGTACGGATAAAGTACAGCTGGATGTACGGATAAAGTGCAGCTGGATGTACGGATAAAGTGCAGCTGGATGTACGGATAAAGTACAGCTGGATGTACGGATAAAGTGCTGCTGGATGTACGGATAAAGTGCAGCTGGATGTACGGATAAAGTGCAGCTGGATGTACGGATAAAGTGCTGCTGGATGTACGGATAAAGTGCTGCTGGATGTACGGATAAAGTGCTGCTGGATGTACGGATAAAGTGCTGCTGGATGTACGGATAAAGTGCTGCTGGATGTACGGATAAAGTGCTGCTGGATGTACGGATAAAGTGCTGCTGGATGTACGGATAAAGTGCTGCTGGATGTACGGATAAAGTGCTGCTGGATGTACGGATAAAGTGCAGATAAAGTGTTGCTGGATGTACGGATAAAGTGCTGCTGGATGTACGGATAAAGTGCTGCTGGATGTACGGATAAAGTGCTGCTGGATGTACGGATAAAGTGGAGCTGGATGTACGGATAAAGTGCAGCTGGATGTACGGATAAAGTGCAGCTGGATGTACGGATAAAGTGGAGCTGGATGTACGGATAAAGTGCTGCTGGATGTACGGATAAAGTGCAGCTGGATGTACGGATAAAGTGCTGCTGGATGTACGGATAAAGTGCAGCTGGATGTACGGATAAAGTGCTGCTGGATGTACGGATAAAGTGGAGCTGGATGTACGGATAAAGTGCTGCTGGATGTACGGATAAAGTGGAGCTGGATGTACGGATAAAGTGCAGCTGGATGTACGGATAAAGTGCAGCTGGATGTACGGATAAAGTGCTGCTGGATGTACGGATAAAGTGCAGCTGGATGTACGGATAAAGTGGAGCTGGATGTACGGATAAAGTGCAGCTGGATGTACGGATAAAGTGCAGCTGGATGTACGGATAAAGTGCTGTACGGATAAAGTGCTGCTGGATGTACGGATAAAGTGCAGCTGGATGTACGGATAAAGTGCAGCTGGATGTACAGATAAAGTGCTGCTGGATGTACGGATAAAGTGCAGCTGGATGTACGGATAAAGTGCTGCTGGATGTACGGATAAAGTGCAGCTGGATGTACGGATAAAGTGCAGCTGGATGTACGGATAAAGTGCTGCTGGATGTACGGATAAAGTGCAGCTGGATGTACGGATAAAGTGCTGCTGGATGTACGGATAAAGTGCAGCTGGATGTACGGATAAAGTGCAGCTGGATGTACGGATAAAGTGCAGCTGGATGTACGGATAAAGTGGAGCTGGATGTACGGATAAAGTGCAGCTGGATGTACGGATAAAGTGCAGCTGGATGTACGGATAAAGTGCAGCTGGATGTACGGATAAAGTGCAGCTGGATGTACGGATAAAGTGCTGCTGGATGTACGGATAAAGTGCAGCTGGATGTACGGATAAAGTGGAGCTGGATGTACGGATAAAGTGCTGCTGGATGTACGGATAAAGTGGAGCTGGATGTACGGATAAAGTGCTGCTGGATGTACGGATAAAGTGCAGCTGGATGTACGGATAAAGTGCTGCTGGATGTACGAATAAAGTGTTGCTGGATGTACGGATAAAGTGCTGCTGGATGTACGGATAAAGTGCTGCTGGATGTACGGATAAAGTGGAGCTGGATGTACGGATAAAGTGCAGCTGGATGTACGGATAAAGTGCAGCTGGATGTACGGATAAAGTGCAGCTGGATGTACGGATAAAGTGCTGCTGGATGTACGGATAAAGTGCTGCTGGATGTACGGATAAAGTGGAGCTGGATGTACGGATAAAGTGGAGCTGGATGTACGGATAAAGTGCAGCTGGATGTACGGATAAAGTGCAGCTGGATGTACGGATAAAGTGCAGCTGGATGTACGGATAAAGTGCTGCTGGATGTACGGATAAAGTGCAGCTGGATGTACGGATAAAGTGGAGCTGGATGTACGGATAAAGTGCTGCTGGATGTACGGATAAAGTGGAGCTGGATGTACGGATAAAGTGCAGCTGGATGTACGGATAAAGTGCAGCTGGATGTACGGATAAAGTGCAGCTGGATGTACGGATAAAGTGCTGCTGGATGTACGGATAAAGTGCAGCTGGATGTACGGATAAAGTGCTGCTGGATGTACGGATAAAGTGCAGCTGGATGTACGGATAAAGTGCTGCTGGATGTACGGATAAAGTGCAGCTGGATGTACGGATAAAGTGCAGCTGGATGTACGGATAAAGTGCTGCTGGATGTACGGATAAAGTGCTGCTGGATGTACGGATAAAGTGGAGCTGGATGTACGGATAAAGTGCTGCTGGATGTACGGATAAAGTGCTGCTGGATGTACGAATAAAGTGTTGCTGGATGTACGGATAAAGTGCTGCTGGATGTACGGATAAAGTGCTGCTGGATGTACGGATAAAGTGCAGCTGGATGTACGGATAAAGTGCTGCTGGATGTACGGATAAAGTGCTGCTGGATGTACGGATAAAGTGCTGCTGGATGTACGGATAAAGTGCTGCTGGATGTACGGATAAAGTGCTGCTGGATGTACGGATAAAGTGCTGCTGGATGTACGGATAAAGTGCTGCTGGATGTACGGATAAAGTGCTGCTGGATGTACGGATAAAGTGCTGCTGGATGTACGGATAAAGTGCTGCTGGATGTACGGATAAAGTGCTGCTGGATGTACGGATAAAGTGCAGCTGGATGTACGGATAAAGTGCAGCTGGATGTACGGATAAAGTGCTGCTGGATGTACGGATAAAGTGCTGCTGGATGTACGGATAAAGTGCTGCTGGATGTACGGATAAAGTGCTGCTGGATGTACGGATAAAGTGCTGCTGGATGTACGGATAAAGTGCTGCTGGATGTACGGATAAAGTGCAGCTGGATGTACGGATAAAGTGCTGCTGGATGTACGGATAAAGTGCAGCTGGATGTACGGATAAAGTGCTGCTGGATGTACGGATAAAGTGCTGCTGGATGTACGGATAAAGTGCTGCTGGATGTACGGATAAAGTGCTGCTGGATGTACGGATAAAGTGCTGCTGGATGTACGGATAAAGTGCTGCTGGATGTACGGATAAAGTGCTGCTGGATGTACGGATAAAGTGCTGCTGGATGTACGGATAAAGTACTGCTGGATGTACGGATAAAGTGCTGCTGGATGTACGGATAAAGTGATGTACGGATAAAGTGCTGCTGGATGTACGGATAAAGTGCTGCTGGATGTACGGATAAAGTGCTGCTGGATGTACGGATAAAGTGCAGCTGGATGTACGGATAAAGTAAAGTGCTGCTGGATGTACGGATAAAGTGCTGCTGGATGCACGGATAAAGTGCTGCTGGATGTACGGATAAAGTGCTGCTGGATGAACGGATAAAGTGCTGCTGGATGTACGGATAAAGTGCTGCTGGATGTACGGATAAAGTGCTGGATGTACGGATAAAGTGCTGCTGGATGTGCTGGATGTACGGATAAAGTGCTGCTGGATGTACGGATAAAGTGCTGCTGGATGTACAGCTGGATGTACGGATAAAGTGCAGCTGGATGTACGGATAAAAAAGTGCTGCTGGATGTACGGATAAAGTGCTGCTGGATGTACGGATAAAGTGCTGCTGGATGTACGGATAAAGTGCTGCTGGATGTACGGATAAAGTGCTGCTGGATGTACGGATAAAGTGCTGCTGGATGTACGGATAAAGTGCTGCTGGATGTACGGATAAAGTGCTGCTGGATGTACGGATAAAGTGCTGGATGTAGCTGCTGGATGTACGGATAAAGTGCTGCTGGATGTACGGATAAAGTGCTGCTGGATGGACGGATACAGTAGTGCAGCTGGATGTACGGATAAAGTGCTGCTGGATGTACGGATAAAGTGCAGCTGGATGTACGGATAAAGTGCTGCTGGATGTACGGATAAAGTGCTGCTGGATGTACGGATAAAGTGCAGCTGGATGTACGGATAAAGTGCTGCTGGATGTACGGATAAAGTGCAGCTGGATGTACGGATAAAGTGCTGCTGGATGTACGGATAGAGTGCTGCTGGATGTACGCAGTGCTGCTGGATGTACGGATAAAGTGCTGCTGGATGTACGGATAAAGTGCTGCTGGATGTACGGATAAAGTGCTGCTGGATGTACGGATAAAGTGCTGCTGGATGTACGGATAAAGTGCTGCTGGATGTACGGATAAAGTGCTGCTGATGTACGGATAAAGTGCGGATAAAGTGTTGCTGGATGTACGGATAAACAGATAAAGTGCTGCTGGATGTACGGATAAAGTGCTGCTGGATGTACGGATAAAGTGCTGCTGGATGCTGGATGTACGGATAAAGTGCGGATAAAGTGCAGCTGGATGTACGGATAAAGTGCTGGATGCTGGATGTACGGATAAAGTGTACGGAGTGCTGCTGGATAGTGCAGCTGGATGTACGGATAAAGTGCTGCTGGCTGGATGTACGGATAAAGTGCTGCTGGATGTACGGATAAAGTGCAGCTGGATGTACGGATAAAGTGCTGCTGGATGTACGGATAAAGTGCAGCTGGATGTACGGATAAAGTGCTGCTGGATGTACGGATAAAGTGCTGCTGGATGTACGGATAAAGTGCTGCTGGATGTACGGATAAAGTGCAGCTGGATGTACGGATAAAGTGCTGCTGGATGTACGGATAAAGTGCTGCTGGATGTACGGATAAAGTGCTGCTGGATGTACGGATAAAGTGCTGCTGGATGTACGGATAAAGTGCTGCTGGATGTACGGATAAAGTGCTGCTGGATGTACGGATAAAGTGCTGCTGGATGTACGGATAAAGTGCTGCTGGATGTACGGATAAAGTGCTGCTGGATGTACGGATAAAGTGCTGCTGGATGTACGGATAAAGTGCGGATAAAGTGCTGGATGTACGGATAAAGTGCTGCTGGATGTACGGATAAAGTGCTGCTGGATGTACGGATAAAGTGCAGCTGGATGTACGGATAAAGTGCAGCTGGATGTACGGATACGGATATAGTGCAGCTGGATGTACGGATAAAGTGCTGCTGGATGTACGGATAAAGTGCTGCTGGATGTACGGATAAAGTGCAGCTGGATGTACGGATAAAGTGCTGCTGGATGTACGGATAAAGTGCAGCTGGATGTACGGATAAAGTGCTGCTGGATGTACGGATAAAGTGCTGCTGGATGTACGGATAAAGTGCTGCTGGATGTACGGATAAAGTGCTGCTGGATGTACGGATAAAGTGCTGCTGGATGTACGGATAAAGTGCTGCTGGATGTACGGATAAAGTGCTGCTGGATGTACGGATAAAGTGCTGCTGGATGTACGGATAAAGTGCAGCTGGATGTACGGATAAAGTGCTGCTGGATGTACGGATAAAGTGCTGCTGGATGTACGGATAAAGTGCTGCTGGATGTACGGATAAAGTGCTGCTGGATGTACGGATAAAGTGCTGCTGGATGTACGGATAAAGTGCTGCTGGATGTACGGATAAAGTGCTGCTGGATGTACGGATAAAGTGCTGCTGGATGTACGGATAAAGTGCTGCTGGATGTACGGATAAAGTGCTGCTGGATGTACGGATAAAGTGCTGCTGGATGTACGGATAAAGTGCTGCTGGATGTACGGATAAAGTGCTGCTGGATGTACGGATAAAGTGCTGCTGGATGTACGGATAAAGTGCTGCTGGATGTACGGATAAAGTGCTGCTGGATGTACGGATAAAGTGCTGCTGGATGTACGGATAAAGTGCAGCTGGATGTACGGATAAAGTGCTGCTGGATGTACGGATAAAGTGCTGCTGGATGTACGGATAAAGTGCTGCTGGATGTACGGATAAAGTGCTGCTGGATGTACGGATAAAGTGCTGCTGGATGTACGGATAAAGTGCTGCTGGATGTACGGATAAAGTGCTGCTGGATGTACGGATAAAGTGCTGCTGGATGTACGGATAAAGTGCTGCTGGATGTACGGATAAAGTGCAGCTGGATGTACGGATAAAGTGCTGCTGGATGTACGGATAAAGTGCTGCTGGATGTACGGATAAAGTGTACGGATAAAGTACAGCTGGATGTACGGATAAAGTGCTGCTGGATGTACGGATAAAGTGCTGCTGGATGTACGGATAAAGTACAGCTGGATGTACGGATAAAGTGCTGCTGGATGTACGGATAAAGTGCTGCTGGATGTACGGATAAAGTGCTGCTGGATGTACGGATAAAGTGCTGCTGGATGTACGGATAAAGTGCTGCTGGATGTACGGATAAAGTGCTGCTGGATGTACGGATAAAGTGCTGCTGGATGTACGGATAAAGTGCTGCTGGATGTACGGATAAAGTGCTGCTGGATGTACGGATAAAGTGCTGCTGGATGTACGGATAAAGTGCTGCTGGATGTACGGATAAAGTGCTGCTGGATGTACGGATAAAGTGCTGCTGGATGTACGGATAAAGTGCTGCTGGATGTACGGATAAAGTGCTGCTGGTGTACTGCTGGATGTACGGATAAAGTGCTGCTGGATGTACGGATAAAGTGCTGCTGGATGTACGGATAAAGTGCGGATAAAGTGCTGGATGTACGAATAAAGTGCTGCTGGATGTACGGATAAAGTGCTGCTGGATGTACGGATAAAGTGCTGCTGGATGTACGGATAAAGTGCTGCTGGATGTACGGATAAAGTGCTGCTGGATGTACGGATAAAGTGCAGCTGGATGTACGGATAAAGTGCTGCTGGATGTACGGATAAAGTGCTGCTGGATGTACGGATAAAGTGCTGCTGGATGTACGGATAGTAAGCTGGATGTACGGATAAAGTGCTGGATGTACGGATAAAGTGCAGCTGGATGTACGGATAAAGTGCTGCTGGATGTACGGATAAAGTGCTGCTGGATGTACGGATAAAGTGCTGCTGGATGTACGGATAAAGTGCTGCTGGATGTACGGATAAAGTGCTGCTGGATGTACGGATAAAGTACAGCTGGATGTACGGATAAAGTGCGGATAAAGTGCTGGATGTACGGATAAAGTGCTGCTGGATGTACGGATAAAGTGCAGCTGGATGTACGGATAAAGTGCTGCTGGATGTACGGATAAAGTGCTGCTGGATGTACGGATAAAGTGCTGCTGGATGTACGGATAAAGTGCTGCTGGATGTACAGCTGGATGTACGGATAAAGTGCTGCTGGATGTACGGATAAAGTGCAGCTGGATGTACGGATAAAGTGCTGCTGGATGTACGGATAAAGTGCTGCTGGATGTACGGATAAAGTACAGCTGGATGTACGGATAAAGTGCTGCTGGATGTACGGATAAAGTGCTGCTGGATGTACGGATAAAGTGCAGCTGGATGTACGGATAAAGTGCTGCTGGATGTACGGATAAAGTACAGCTGGATGTACGGATAAAGTGCTGCTGGATGTACGGATAAAGTGCTGCTGGATGTACGGATAAAGTACAGCTGGATGTACGGATAAAGTGCTGCTGGATGTACGGATAAAGTACAGCTGGATGTACGGATAAAGTACAGCTGGATGTACGGATAAAGTGCTGCTGGATGTACGGATAAAGTACAGCTGGATGTACGGATAAAGTGCTGCTGGATGTACGGATAAAGTGCTGCTGGATGTACGGATAAAGTGCTGCTGGATGTACGGATAAAGTGCTGCTGGATGTACGGATAAAGTACAGCTGGATGTACGGATAAAGTGCTGCTGGATGTACGGATAAAGTGCTGCTGGATGTACGGATAAAGTTCAGCTGGATGTACGGATAAAGTGCTGCTGGATGTACGGATAAAGTGCAGCTGGATGTACGGATAAAGTGCTGCTGGATGTACGGATAAAGTGCTGCTGGATGTACGGATAAAGTGCTGCTGGATGTACGGATAAAGTGCTGCTGGATGTACGGATAAAGTGCTGCTGGATGTACGGATAAAGTGCTGCTGGATGTACGGATAAAGTGCTGCTGGATGTACGGATAAAGTGCTGCTGGATGTACGGATAAAGTGCTGCTGGATGTACGGATAAAGTGCTGCTGGATGTACGGATAAAGTGCTGCTGGATGTACGGATAAAGTGCTGCTGGATGTACGGATAAAGTGCTGCTGGATGTACGGATAAAGTGCTGCTGGATGTACGGATAAAGTGCTGCTGGATGTACGGATAAAGTGCTGCTGGATGTACGGATAAAGTGCTGCTGGATGTACGGATAAAGTGCTGCTGGATGTACGGATAAAGTGCTGCTGGATGTACGGATAAAGTGCTGCTGGATGTACGGATAAAGTGCTGCTGGATGTACGGATAAAGTGCAGCTGGATGTACGGATAAAGTGCTGCTGGATGTACGGATAAAGTGCAGCTGGATGTACGGATAAAGTGCTGCTGGATGTACGGATAAAGTACAGCTGGATGTACGGATAAAGTGCTGCTGGATGTACGGATAAAGTGCTGCTGGATGTACGGATAAAGTGCTGCTGGATGTACGGATAAAGTGCAGCTGGATGTACGGATAAAGTGCTGCTGGATGTACGGATAAAGTACAGCTGGATGTACGGATAAAGTGCTGCTGGATGTACGGATAAAGTGCTGCTGGATGTACGGATAAAGTACAGCTGGATGTACGGATAAAGTGCTGCTGGATGTACGGATAAAGTGCTGCTGGATGTACGGATAAAGTGCTGCTGGATGTACGGATAAAGTGCAGCTGGATGTACGGATAAAGTGCTGCTGGATGTACGGATAAAGTACAGCTGGATGTACGGATAAAGTGCTGCTGGATGTACGGATAAAGTGCTGCTGGATGTACGGATAAAGTGCTGCTGGATGTACGGATAAAGTGCTGCTGGATGTACGGATAAAGTGCTGCTGGATGTACGGATAAAGTACAGCTGGATGTACGGATAAAGTGCTGCTGGATGTACGGATAAAGTGCTGCTGGATGTACGGATAAAGTACAGCTGGATGTACGGATAAAGTGCTGCTGGATGTACGGATAAGCTGGATGTACGGATAAAGTGCTGCTGGATGTACGGATAAAGTGCAGCTGGATGTACGGATAAAGTGCTGCTGGATGTAAGGATAAAGTGCTGCTGGATGTACGGATAAAGTGCTGGATGTACGGATAAAGCTGGATGTACGGATAAAGTGCTGCTGGATGTACGGATAAAGTGCTGGATGTACGGATAAAGTGCTGCTGGATGTACGGATAAAGTGCTGCTGGATGTACGGATAAAGTGTTGCTGGATGTACGGATAAAGTGCTGCTGGATGTACGGATAAAGTGTTGCTGGATGTACGGATAAAGTGCTGCTGGATGTACGGATAAAGTGCTGCTGGATGTACGGATAAAGTGCTGCTGGATGTACGGATAAAGTGCTGCTGGATGTACGGATAAAGTGCTGCTGGATGTACGGATAAAGTGCTGCTGGATGTACGGATAAAGTGCTGCTGGATGTACGGATAAAGTGCTGCTGGATGTACGGATAAAGTGCTGCTGGATGTACGGATAAAGTGCTGCTGGATGTACGGATAAAGTGCTGCTGGATGTACGGATAAAGTGCTGCTGGATGTACGGATAAAGTGCTGCTGGATGTACGGATAAAGTGCTGCTGGATGTACGGATAAAGTGCTGCTGGATGTACGGATAAAGTGCTGCTGGATGTACGGATAAAGTGCTGCTGGATGTACGGATAAAGTGCTGCTGGATGTACGGATAAAGTGCTGCTGGATGTACGGATAAAGTGCTGCATACTTTCAGCGATAAAAAGTTGGTTTTGATGAATATTAAAATAATGGGGACATTAATTGCAATAAAAAGACAACTTACCTTGATTTAGAAACATATATCCTTAACAAATGCTGAGCAGTTTAATAATTATTTTGAAACTAGAACATAATGGTCTTAAACAACAAGAATCACACTCACTTAATTTGTCACTTTCAGTATATTATTGAGCGACGTTGACGGGGGCTCCTGTTGTTGTTGTTTGTAACTACGTCACCCGGGGGACTCCTGTTGTTGTTTGTGACTGCCTCACCCGGGGGGCTCTTGTTATTGTTTGTGACTGGCTCACCCGGGGGACTCCTGTTGTTGTTTGTGACTACATCACCCGGGCGGCTCCTGTTGTTGTTTGTGACTGGCTCACCCGGGAGACTTCTGTTGTTGTTTGTGACTACATCACCCGGGGGACTCCTGTTGTTGTTTGTGACTACATCACCCGGGGGACTCCTGTTGTTGTTTGTGACTGCCTCACCCGGGAGACTCCTGTTGTTGTTTGTGACTACATCACCCGGGGGGCTCCTGTTGTTGTTTGTGACTGCCTCACCCGGGGGGCTCCTGTTGTTGTTGTTTGTGACTACCACACCCGGGGGACTCCTGTTGGTGCTTGTGACTGCCTCACCCGGGGGGCTCCTGTTGTTGTTGTTTGTGACTGCCTCACCCGGGGGGCTCCTGTTGTTGTTTGTGACTGCCTCACCCGGGGGGCTCCTGTTGTTGTTGTTTGTGACTACATCACCCGGGGGGCTCCTGTTGTTGTTTGTGACTGCCTCACCCGGGGGGCTCCTGTTGTTGTTTGTGACTGCCTCACCCGGGGGGCTCCTGTTGTTGTTGTTTGTGACTACATCACCCGGGGGACTCCTGTTGTTGTTTGTGACTGCATCACCCGGGAGACTCCTGTTGTTGCTTGTGACTACATCACCCAGGAGACTCCTGTTGTTGTTTGTGACTGCATCACCCGGGGGACTCCTGTTGTTGTTTGTGACTGCCTCACCCGGGAGACTCCTGTTGTTGTTTGTGACTACATCACCCGGGAGACTCCTGTTGTTGTTTGTGACTACATCACCCGGGGGACTCCTGTTGTTGTTTGTGACTGCCTCACCCGGGGGGCTCCTGTTGTTGTTTGTGACTACATCACCCGGGGGGCTCCTGTTGTTGTTTGTGACTGCCTCACCCGGGGGGCTCCTGTTGTTGTTTGTGACTGCATCACCCGGGGGGCTCCTGTTGTTGTTTGTGACTACATCACCCGGGGGGCTCCTGTTGTTGTTTGTGACTACATCACCCGGGGGGCTCCTGTTGTTGTTTGTGACTACATCACCCGGGAGACTCCTGTTGTTGTTTGTGACTACATCACCCGGGAGACTCCTGTTGTTGTTTGTGACTACATCACCCGGGGGGCTCCTGTTGTTGTTTGTGACTGCCTCACCCGGGAGACTCCTGTTGTTGTTTGTGACTGCATCACCCGGGAGACTCCTGTTGTTGTTTGTGACTGCCTCACCCGGGGGGCTCCTGTTGTTGTTGTTTGTGACTACATCACCCGGGGGACTCCTGTTGTTGTTTGTGACTGCCTCACCCGGGGGGCTCCTGTTGTTGTTGTTTGTGACTGCATCACCCGGGGGACTCCTGTTGTTGTTTGTGACTGCCTCACCCGGGAGACTCCTGTTGTTGTTTGTGACTGCATCACCCGGGAGACTCCTGTTGTTGTTTGTGACTGCATCACCCGGGAGACTCCTGTTGTTGTTTGTGACTACATCACCCGGGAGACTCCTGTTGTTGCTTGTGACTGCATCACCCGGGAGACTCCTGTTGTTGTTTGTGACTGCATCACCCGGGGGACTCCTGTTGTTGCTTGTGACTGCATCACCCGGGAGACTCCTGTTGTTGTTTGTGACTGCATCACCCGGGAGACTCCTGTTGTTGTTTGTGACTGCATCACCCGGGAGACTCCTGTTGTTGTTTGTGACTACATCACCCAGGAGACTCCTGTTGTTGTTTGTGACTGCATCACCCGGGAGACTCCTGTTGTTGTTTGTGACTGCATCACCCGGGAGACTCCTGTTGTTGTTTGTGACTGCATCACCCGGGAGACTCCTGTTGTTGTTTGTGACTACATCACCCGGGAGACTCCTGTTGTTGTTTGTGACTGCATCACCCGGGAGACTCCTGTTGTTGTTTGTGACTGCATCACCCGGGAGACTCCTGTTGTTGTTTGTGACTGCATCACCCGGGAGACTCCTGTTGTTGTTTGTGACTGCATCACCCGGGAGACTCCTGTTGTTGTTTGTGACTGCCTCTCCCGGGAGACTCCTGTTGTTGCTTGTGACTGCATCACCCGGGAGACTCCTGTTGTTGTTTGTGACTGCCTCACCCGGGAGACTCCTGTTGTTGCTTGTGACTACATCACCCAGGAGACTCCTGTTGTTGTTTGTGACTACATCACCCGGGGGACTCCTGTTGTTGTTTGTGACTGCATCACCCGGGAGACTCCTGTTGTTGTTTGTGACTGCCTCACCCGGGAGACTCCTGTTGTTGTTTGTGACTACATCACCCGGGGGACTCCTGTTGTTGTTTGTGACTACATCACCCGGGGGACTCCTGTTGTTGTTTGTGACTACATCACCCGGGAGACTCCTGTTGTTGTTTGTGACTGCCTCACCCGGGAGACTCCTGTTGTTGTTTGTGACTACATCACCCGGGGGACTCCTGTTGTTGTTTGTGACTACATCACCCGGGGGACTCCTGTTGTTGTTTGTGACTACATCACCCGGGGGACTCCTGTTGTTGTTTGTGACTACATCACCCGGGGGACTCCTGTTGTTGTTTGTGACTACATCACCCGGGGGACTCCTGTTGTTGCTTGTGACTGCATCACCCGGGAGACTCCTGTTGTTGCTTGTGACTACATCACCCAGGAGACTCCTGTTGTTGTTTGTGACTGCATCACCCGGGAGACTCCTGTTGTTGCTTGTGACTACATCACCCGGGGGACTCCTGTTGTTGCTTGTGACTACATCACCCGGGAGACTTCTGTTGTTGTTTGTGACTGCCTCACCCGGGGGGCTCCTGTTGTTGTTTGTGACTACATCACCCAGGGGACTCCTGTTGTTGCTTGTGACTACATCACCCGGGGGACTCCTGTATGTTGCTTGTGACTACATCACCCAGGGGACTCCTGTTGTTGCTTGTGACTACATCACCCAGGGGACTCCTGTTGTTGCTTGTGACTACATCACCCAGGGGACTCCTGTTGTTGCTTGTGACTACATCACCCGGGAGACTTCTGTTGTTGTTTGTGACTACATCACCCAGGGGACTCCTGTTGTTGTTTGTGACTACATCACCCAGGGGACTCCTGTTGTTGCTTGTGACTACATCACCCAGGGGACTCCTGTTGTTGCTTGTGACTACATCACCCGGGAGACTTCTGTTGTTGTTTGTGACTACATCACCCAGGGGGCTCCTGTTGTTGTTTGTGACTGCCTCACCCAGGGGGCTCCTGTTGTTGTTTGTGACTGCCTCACCCGGGAGACTTCTGTTGTTGTTTGTGCCTACATCACCCGGGGGACTCCTGTTGCTGTTTGTGACTACATAACCCGGGGGACTCCTGTTGTTGTTTTTGACTGCCTCACCCGGGGGCTCCTGTTGTTGTTTGTGACTACATCACCCGGGGGACTCCTGTTGTTGCTTGTGACTGCCTCACCCGGGGGAGGGCTCCTGTTGTTGTTTGTGACTGCCTCATCCGGGGGACTCCTGTTGTTGTTTGTGACTACCACACCCGGGGGACTCCTGTTGTTGCTTGTGACTACCTCACCCGGGGGAGGCTCCTGTTGTTGTTTGTGACTACATCACCCGGGGAACTCCTGTTGCTGTTTGTGACTACCTCACCCGGGGGAGGCGCCTGTTGTTGTTTGTGACTACATCACCCGGGGGACTCCGGGGAAGGCTCCTGTTGTTGTTTGTGACTACCTCACCAGGGGGGCTCCTGTTGTTGTTTGTGACTACCTCACCCGGGGGGCTCCTGTTGTTGTTTGTGACTACCTCACCCTGGGGACTCCTGTTGTTGTTTGTGGCTACCTCACCAGGGGACTCCTGTTGTTGTTTGTGACTACCTCACCCGGGGGAGGGCTCCTGTTGTTGTTTGTGACTACCTCACCCGGGGGACTCCTGTTGTTGTTTGTGACTACCTCATCCGGGGGACTCCTGTTGTTGTTGTTTGACTACCTCACCCGGGGGAGGCTCCTGTTGTTGTTTGTGACTACCTCACCCGGGGAACTCCTGTTGTTGTTTGCGGCTACCTCACCCGGGGGAGGGCTCCTGTTGTTGTTTGTGGCTACCTCACCCGGGGGGCTCCTGTTGTTGTTTGTGACTACCTCACCCGGGGGACTTCTGTTGTTGTTAGTGACTGCCTCACCCGTGGGGCTCCTGTTGTTGTTTGTGACTACATCACCCGGTGGACTCCTGTTGTTGCTTGTGACTACCTCACCCAGGGGACTCCTGTTGTTGCTTGTGACTACCTCACCCGGGGGAGGCTCCTGTTGTTGTTTGTGACTACCTCACCCGGGGGACTCCTGTTGTTGTTTGTGACTGCCTCACCCGGGGGAGGGCTCCTGTTGCTGTTTGTGACTACCTCACCCGGGGGACTCCAGTTGTTATTTGTGATTACCAAACCCGGGGGACTCCTGTTGTTGTTTGTGACTACCTCACCCGGGGGACTCCTGTTGTTGTTTGTTACTACCTCACCCGGGGGAGGCTCCTGTTGTTGCTTGTGACTACATCACCCGGGGGACTCCTGTTGTTGTTTGTAACTACCTCACCCGGGGGAGGCTCCTGTTGTTGCTTGTGACTACATCACCCGGGGGACTCCTATTGTTGTTTGTGACTACCACACCCGGGGGACTCCTGTTGTTGTTTGTAACTACCTCACCCGGGGGAGGCTCCTGTTGTTGTTTGTGACTACATCACCTGGGGGACTCCTGTTGTTGTTTGTTACTACCTCACCCGGGGGAGGCTCCTGTTGTTGTTTGTGACTACATCACCCGGGGGACTCCTATTGTTGTTTGTGACTACCTCACCCGGGGCACTCCTGTTGTTGTTTGTGACTACCTCACCCGGGGGACTCCCGTTGTTGTTTGTGACTGCCTCACCCGGGGGAGGGCTCCTGTTGTTGTTTGTGACTACCTCACCCGGGGGACTCCTGTTGTTGTTTGTGACTGCATCACCCGGGAGACTCCTGTTGTTGTTTGTGACTGCATCACCCGGGAGACTCCTGTTGTTGTTTGTGACTACATCACCCAGGAGACTCCTGTTGTTGTTTGTGACTGGATCACCCGGGAGACTCCTGTTGTTGTTTGTGACTGCATCACCCGGGAGACTCCTGTTGTTGTTTGTGACTGCATCACCCGGGAGACTCCTGTTGTTGTTTGTGACTACATCACTCGGGAGACTCCTGTTGTTGTTTGTGACTGCATCACCCGGGAGACTCCTGTTGTTGTTTGTGACTGCATCACCCGGGAGACTCCTGTTGTTGTTTGTGACTGCATCACCCGGGAGACTCCTGTTGTTGTTTGTGACTGCATCACCCGGGAGACTCCTGTTGTTGTTTGTGACTGCCTCACCCGGGAGACTCCTGTTGTTGCTTGTGACTGCATCACCCGGGAGACTCCTGTTGTTGTTTGTGACTGCCTCACCCGGGAGACTCCTGTTGTTGCTTGTGACTACATCACCCAGGAGACTCCTGTTGTTGTTTGTGACTACATCACCCGGGGGACTCCTGTTGTTGTTTGTGACTGCATCACCCGGGAGACTCCTGTTGTTGTTTGTGACTGCCTCACCCGGGAGACTCCTGTTGTTGTTTGTGACTACATCACCCGGGGGACTCCTGTTGTTGTTTGTGACTACATCACCCGGGGGACTCCTGTTGTTGTTTGTGACTACATCACCCGGGAGACTCCTGTTGTTGTTTGTGACTGCCTCACCCGGGAGACTCCTGTTGTTGTTTGTGACTACATCACCCGGGGGACTCCTGTTGTTGTTTGTGACTACATCACCCGGGGGACTCCTGTTGTTGTTTGTGACTACATCACCCGGGAGACTCCTGTTGTTGTTTGTGACTGCCTCACCCGGGAGACTCCTGTTGTTGTTTGTGACTACATCACCCGGGGGACTCCTGTTGTTGTTTGTGACTACATCACCCGGGGGACTCCTGTTGTTGTTTGTGACTACATCACCCGGGGGACTCCTGTTGTTGTTTGTGACTACATCACCCGGGGGACTCCTGTTGTTGTTTGTGACTACATCACCCGGGGGACTCCTGTTGTTGCTTGTGACTGCATCAACCGGGAGACTCCTGTTGTTGCTTGTGACTACATCACCCAGGAGACTCCTGTTGTTGTTTGTGACTGCATCACCCGGGAGACTCCTGTTGTTGCTTGTGACTACATCACCCGGGGGACTCCTGTTGTTGCTTGTGACTACATCACCCGGGAGACTTCTGTTGTTGTTTGTGACTGCCTCACCCGGGGGGCTCCTGTTGTTGTTTGTGACTACATCACCCAGGGGACTCCTGTTGTTGCTTGTGACTACATCACCCGGGGGACTCCTGTTGTTGCTTGTGACTACATCACCCAGGGGACTCCTGTTGTTGCTTGTGACTACATCACCCAGGGGACTCCTGTTGTTGCTTGTGACTACATCACCCAGGGGACTCCTGTTGTTGCTTGTGACTACATCACCCGGGAGACTTCTGTTGTTGTTTGTGACTACATCACCCAGGGGACTCCTGTTGTTGTTTGTGACTACATCACCCAGGGGACTCCTGTTGTTGCTTGTGACTACATCACCCAGGGGACTCCTGTTGTTGCTTGTGACTACATCACCCGGGAGACTTCTGTTGTTGTTTGTGACTACATCACCCAGGGGGCTCCTGTTGTTGTTTGTGACTGCCTCACCCAGGGGGCTCCTGTTGTTGTTTGTGACTGCCTCACCCGGGAGACTTCTGTTGTTGTTTGTGCCTACATCACCCGGGGGACTCCTGTTGCTGTTTGTGACTACATAACCCGGGGGACTCCTGTTGTTGTTTTTGACTGCCTCACCCGGGGGCTCCTGTTGTTGTTTGTGACTACATCACCCGGGGGACTCCTGTTGTTGCTTGTGACTGCCTCACCCGGGGGAGGGCTCCTGTTGTTGTTTGTGACTGCCTCATCCGGGGGACTCCTGTTGTTGTTTGTGACTACCACACCCGGGGGACTCCTGTTGTTGCTTGTGACTACCTCACCCGGGGGAGGCTCCTGTTGTTGTTTGTGACTACATCACCCGGGGAACTCCTGTTGCTGTTTGTGACTACCTCACCCGGGGGAGGCGCCTGTTGTTGTTTGTGACTACATCACCCGGGGGACTCCGGGGAAGGCTCCTGTTGTTGTTTGTGACTACCTCACCAGGGGGGCTCCTGTTGTTGTTTGTGACTACCTCACCCGGGGGGCTCCTGTTGTTGTTTGTGACTACCTCACCCTGGGGACTCCTGTTGTTGTTTGTGGCTACCTCACCAGGGGACTCCTGTTGTTGTTTGTGACTACCTCACCAGGGGGAGGGCTCCTGTTGTTGTTTGTGACTACCTCACCCGGGGGACTCCTGTTGTTGTTTGTGATTACCTCATCCAGGGGACTCCTGTTGTTGTTGTTTGACTACCTCACCCGGGGGAGGCTCCTGTTGTTGTTTGTGACTACCTCACCCGGGGAACTCCTGTTGTTGTTTGCGGCTACCTCACCCGGGGGAGGGCTCCTGTTGTTGTTTGTGGCTACCTCACCCGGGGGGCTCCTGTTGTTGTTTGTGACTACCTCACCCGGGGGACTTCTGTTGTTGTTAGTGACTGCCTCACCCGTGGGGCTCCTGTTGTTGTTTGTGACTACATCACCCGGTGGACTCCTGTTGTTGCTTGTGACTACCTCACCCAGGGGACTCCTGTTGTTGCTTGTGACTACCTCACCCGGGGGAGGCTCCTGTTGTTGTTTGTGTCTACCTCACCCGGGGGACTCCTGTTGTTGTTTGTGACTGCCTCACCCGGGGGAGGGCTCCTGTTGCTGTTTGTGACTACCTCACCCGGGGGACTCCAGTTGTTATTTGTGATTACCAAACCCGGGGGACTCCTGTTGTTGTTTGTGACTACCTCACCCGGGGGACTCCTGTTGTTGTTTGTTACTACCTCACCCGGGGGAGGCTCCTGTTGTTGCTTGTGACTACATCACCCGGGGGACTCCTGGTTTTGTTTGTAACTACCTCACCCGGGGGAGGCTCCTGTTGTTGCTTGTGACTACATCACCCGGGGGACTCCTATTGTTGTTTGTGACTACCACACCCGGGGGACTCCTGTTGTTGTTTGTAACTACCTCACCCGGGGGAGGCTCCTGTTGTTGTTTGTGACTACATCACCCGGGGGACTCCTGTTGTTGTTTGTTACTACCTCACCCGGGGGAGGCTCCTGTTGTTGTTTGTGACTACATCACCCGGGGGACTCCTATTGTTGTTTGTGACTACCTCACCCGGGGGACTCCTGTTGTTGTTTGTGACTACCTCACCCGGGGGACTCCCGTTGTTGTTTGTGACTGCCTCACCCGGGGGAGGGCTCCTGTTGTTGTTTGTGACTACCTCACCCGGGGGACTCCTGTTGTTGTTTGTGGCTACCTCACCAGGGGACTCCCGTTGTTGTTTGTGACTGCCTCACCCGGGGGAGGCTCCTGTTTTTGTTTGTGATTACCTCACCCGGGGGACTCCCGTTGTTGTTTGTGACTGCCTCACCCAGGGGACTCCTGTTATTGTTTGTGATTACCTCACCCGGGGGACTCCTGTTGTTGTTTGTGGCTACCTCACCCGGGGGACTCCTGTTGTTGTTGTTTGTGGCTACCTCACTCGGGGGACTCCTGTTGTTGTTGTTTGTGACTACCTCACCCGGGGGGAGGCTCCTGTTGTTGTTTGTGACTACCTCACCCTGGGGGCTCCTGTTGTTGTTTGTGGCTACCTCACCCGGGGGGCTCCTGTTGTTGTTTGTGATTACCTCACCCGGGGAGGGCTCCTGTTGTTGTTTGTCACTGCCTCACCCGGGGACTCCTGTTGTTGTTTGTGACTACCTCACCCGGGGAGAGCTCCTGTTGTTGTTTGTGACTGCTTCACCCGGGGGGAGGCTCCTGTTGTTGTAAGTGACTACCTCACCCGGGGGGCTCGTGTTGTTGTTTGTGGCTACCTCACCCGGGGGGCTCCTGTTGTTGTTTGTGGCTACCTCACCCGGGGGGCTCTTGTTGTTGTTTTTTGAGTACCTCACCCGGGGGGCTCCTGTTGTTGTTTGTGACTACCTCACCCGGGTGAGGCTCCTGTTGTTGTTTGTGACCACCTCACCCGGGGAGGCTCCTGTTGTTGTTTGTGATTACCTCACCCGGGGGGTTCTTGTTGTTGTTTGTGACTACCTCACCCGGGGAAGGTTCCTGTCATTGTTTGTGACTGCCTCGCCCAGGGGAGGCTCCTGTTGTTGTTTATGACTACCTCACCCGGAGAAGGTTCCTGTCATTGTTTGTGACTGCCTCGCCCAGGGGAGGCTCCTGTTGTTGTTTGTGACTACCTCACCTGGGGGGAGGCTCGTGTTGTTGTTACTGACTGCCTCACCCAGGGGAGGCTCCTGTTGTTGTTTGATACTGCCTCACCCGGGGGACTCCTGTTGTTTGTGACTACCTCACCCGGGGGAGGCTCCTGTTGTTGTTTGTGACTACATCACCCGGGGGACTCCTGTTGTTGTTTGTGACTACCTCACCCGGGGGGAGGCTCCTGTTGTTGTTAGCGACTACCTCATCCGGGGAGGGCTCTTGTTGTTGTTTGTGACTACCTCACCCGGGGGGCTCCTGATGTTGTTTGTGACTACCTCACCCGGGGGGCTCCTGTTGTTGTTTATGGCTACCTCACCCGGGGGGCTCCTGTTGTTGTTTATGGCTACCTCACTCGGGGGGCTCCTGTTGTTGTTTTTGAGTACCTCACCCGGGGGGCTCCTGTTGTTCTTTGTGACTGCCTCACCCAGGGGAGGCTCCTGTTGTTGTTTGTGACTGCCTCACCCAGGGGAGGCTCCTGTTATTGTTTGTGACTGCCTCACCCAGGTGAGGCTCCTGTTGTTGTTTGCGACTACCTCACCCGGGGACGCTCTTGTTGTTGTTTGTGACTACCACACCCGAGGAAGGCTCCTGTTGTTGTTTGTGACTACCTCACCCAGGTGAGGCTCCTGTTGTTGTTTGTGACTACCTCACCCAGGGGGCTCTTGTTGTTTGTGACTACCTCACCCGGGAAGGCTCCTGCTGTTGTTTGTGACTACCTCACCCGGGGAAGGCTCCAGTTGTTGTTTGTGACTACCTCACCCGGGGAAGGCTCCAGTTGTTGTTTGTGACTACCTCACCCGGGGAAGGCTCCAGTTGTTGTTTGTGACTACCTCACCCGGGGAAGGCTCCAGTTGTTGTTTGTGACTACCTCACCCGGGGGAGGCTCCTGTTGTTATTTGTGATTGCCTTCCCCGGGGCAGGCTCCTGTTGTTGTTTGTGACTACTTCACTTGGGGGGCTCCTGTCATTGTTTGTGACTGCCTCGCCCAGGGGAGGCTCCTGTTGTTGTTTGTGACTACATCACTCGGGGGGGAGGGATGAAGAATGGGAGGCTCCTGTTGTTCTTAGTTTGGGACTACCTCACCCGTGGTGGAAGACAGGATCTCGCCCACGAACCCCAGTCATCCACTTCAGACCCCAAATCCCAGCCATCCACTTCAGCCAGTGAATCCCAGCCACCTGTTTCAGCCAGGGAACCTCAGCCATCCATTTCAGCCAGTGAATCTCAGCAATCCACTACAGCCAGTGAATCAATCCCAGCCATCCACTACAGCCCACAAATTCCAGCCCTCTTCTTTATCCACTTCATGTGATGCCTAGTAGAGCCCCTCCAATCCTCTTCATTGATATCAAGCCACTTAAACAACAACTAGAATTTTCCGACAATAACATGCTTTAATATACCCATAATATATGCTTGTCTCTTAAAATCATTGAGCAATAATGAGAATTTACAAGAAAAGTTGTTTGGCTTTTTCAGAGGAGGGTTAGAACGTTTCCTATTTTTCCCTTAAGTTATTCACTCCATGTTTCGTGTTTTCATCAACAGCTCCGTTTTTCTGTAACGTATCTCGAGCGAAATGTGGTTATCTAAAATATATATGTAGAAACCAGATGTCATTTCAAAATTCGCCCTCAAGAAGCACATACCAGTTTCCAACCTAATACAAAACACCAGCACAACATCAGGAATCACACAACACAAAGGGACTTCCTATCCAAATTTTTAGCTTTAATTCAGGACCTGTATTAATGTTGGTAGAATTACCGACAATATGTAAAGTAAAAGGACACAAATGCAACTAATGTGACTGCAAGAAAAGAGCTCTTCAGATCATAAATTCTCCAAGCACCAACACCACTCCTAACACATTTATAATTCTTCTCAACAGCCAGGTTGAACTGAACGTTTCCAAGGTACTCGCACAAACTAACACTAGAGTCGCCATCGCATCCAACACTTCCATAAGGGATCTAACCACGACAAAATCGATCCATCATGAACCAGTCAATGCAGGAGTTTACACTATACCTTGTGGAGTCTGTGACAAGATATATGTAGGTGAAACAGCTAGGAACCTCGAGACACACCTCAATGAACACATTAACGCATGTAGGAATGATAACTTGAACAACGCCTGCGTACCACACCGGAATTCCACTAATCACCTCATGAAATTCAGCGACGCCCAACTAGTAATCAGAGCCAAATTTCCGCAGACGTAAATGCCTTGAAACATCATTAACTGCCGTTTCTAACACAAACAAGCAAAATAAAGGCAGCTTCGTCATCTCTAAAGTAATAGCAAAAATCTTCCTCTAAACAGTAAACCCTGTCATCACATAGTCTCTGCTACACAAGAACACAACAGAGATGGAACATTGAAACAGACCTTCTCAGATCCAGCCACCAACAGATATATTTGTCTAACCTATTTTTATGTTACCCAAGTAATAACTTTTATAATCTTTTACTCATTTGCAAGTTGATTGTTCTACCATATTGTATTACTACTACTATTACAACTTATATTGCTACTGCTACTACTGCTACCACTAGTATTACACCTCACTCTGAGCCTATATATACCCTCTGTGTCCTTGTCTTGCTTGTAACGGCTTGACAGAGCTCCTGGATAGCGAAACGTTGCCACAATAAAATGTCACATTAGTTGCACTTGTGTCCTTTTACAATTCATGACCTGTCTTCCCAACCACTCACTGCTTAACACGTCCCTCACTGCTTAACACGTCCCTCACTGCTTAACACGTCCCTCACTGCTTAACACGTCCCTCACGCGTATCACGTGATGTGCAAACCTTCCCTAAACGTTCTTCTTGTTTCACTTATGTATCTGCTGAAGATTCCAGAAGGGGATCGACCACTGACAAGTGTTCTGTTACATGTCGTGCCGAATAGGTAAACCTTTCGATTTTGGCTTAAATAGCATTGCTCTTCTTGCCGAATAAGGCAAGCTAAAATTTGAGTATGCAATAATTTCGCATAAATTGTTCTGTACCTAACAAAAAATATATATTTCATTGTGTTTATTATTAAATTATTGTAAACTTATCAAAAATATATTTAGTTGGATTAATCTAAATTAAATTACACTTGTTATAATAAGGTTAGGTAAGCTTTCTATGGTTCTTTTCGTACAAAATTATTAATTTTTACATTAACATAGATGAAGAAATATATCTTTAAACGTATAAGACAAAATTTTAGAAAGAACATAATTTTAAATGAGTTCTTGCTAATTGACCAATTTTACCTATTCTACACGACATTATATATATATATATATATATATATATATATATATATATATATATATATATATATATATATATATATATATATATATATATATATATATATATATATATATATTCAATATATGGTATTGAATCAATAACAACACTGCAACTGGCCGAGGATTCGAACCTATGTCGTTTTGGCCCTGCCTTGTGGTGAGCGAAAATCACATGACACCTTAGCCCACAGGACCACCTAATCCTACAAGAACCAAACACCCAGCCAAGTGTGGTCCTGTGGGCTAAAGTGTCGTGTGATTTTCGCTCACCATAAGGCATGGCCAAGACGACATGGGTTCGAATCCTCGGCCAGTTGCAGTGTTGTTATTGATTCAATACCAGATATATATATATATATATATATATATATATATATATATATATATATATATATATATATATATATATATATATATATATATATATATATATATATATATATATATATATGTCGTGCCGAATATGTAAAACTGGTCAATTAGCAAGAACTCATTTAAAATTAAGTCGTTTCTGAAAATTTCTCTTATACGTTTAAAGATTGATTTTTTCATTAATGTTAATGTAAAAAATTTTAATTTTGTACCAAAAGAATCTTAGAAAACTTACCTAACCTTATTTTAACAAGAGCAGTTTATTTTAGCCTAATCCAACTAAATATATTTTAAATACTTTACAATAATTTAATACTAAACAAACACAATCAAATATATTTTTTTCGTTAGGTTCAGAATGATTTTGGCGAAATTATTGCATACACAAATTTTCACTTGTCTTATATGGCAAGATGAGCGTTGCTATTTAAGCCAAGATCGCAAGTTCTGCCTATTCGGCACGACATATGTATATTAGTGTACTCACCTATTTGTGGTTACAGGGGTCGAGACTCAGCTGGCCCCGCCTCTTCACTGACCGGTACTGGGCCGTATCTCTCTCTCCCTGCTCCCTGAGCTCTATTAAACATCGTCTTAAAGCTATGTATGGTTCCTGTCTCCACTACATCATTTGCCAGACTATTCGACTTCCTGACAACTCGATGGCTGAAGAAATACTTCCTAACATCCCTTTGACTCATCTCAGTCTTCAACTTCAACCCCTTGTTTCTGTGTCCCCTCTCTGGAACATCCTGTCTCTGTTCACCTTACCTATTCCTCCCAGAATTTTGTATGTCGTTATCATGTCTCCCCTAACCCTCCTGTCCTCCAGTGTCGTCATGCTGATTTCCCTTAACCATTCTTCGTTGGACATTCCCCTTAGCTCTGGAACTAGCCTTGTTGCAAACCTTTGCACTTTCTCTAATTTCTTGACGTGCTTGACTAGGTGTGGGTTCCAAACTGGTGCTGCATACTCCAGTAGGAGCCTGACGTACACAGTGTACAGAGCCTTGAACGATTCCTTACTAAGCTATTCTCAGGTTTGCCAGGCGCCCATATGCTGCTGCAGTTATCTGGTTAATGTGTGCTTCTGGAGACGTGCTCGGTATTATACTCACCCCAAGATCTTTCTCATTGAGTGAGGGTTGCAGTCTTTGACCATCTAGCCTACACTTTGAATTTGTCTGCGGTCTTCTTTGCCCTTCCCCGATCTTCATTACTTTGCATTTGGCAGGGTTAAATTCTAGGAGCCAGTTGCTGGACCACGTGCCCAGCCTGTCCAGGTCTCTTTGTAGTCCTGTTTGATCCTCATCTGATTTAATTCTCCTCATTAACTTCACATCATCTGCAAACAGGGACACTTCTGAGTCTATTCCTTCCGTCATGTCATTCACATATACCAAAAATAGCACTGGTCCTAGGACTGACCCCTGTGGGACCCCGCTCATCACAGGCGTCCACTGTGATACCTCATCACATACCATGACTCACTGTTGCCTCCCTGTCAGGTAGTCTCTGATCCGTTGCAGTGCCCTTCCTGTTATACTTGCCTGATCCTCTAGCTTCTGCACAAATCTCTTGTGAGGAACTGTGTCGAAGGCCTTCTTGCAGTCCAAGAAAATGCAATCAACCCACCCCTCTTTCTCCAGTAGGTTTGTGAGACAGGGTTTGCCTTCCATAAATCCGTGCTGGTTGTTGTTTATAATCTTATTCCGTTCCAGGTGCTCCACCATTCTCCTCCTGATAATCTTCTTCATGACTTTGCATACTGTACACGTCAGTGACACTGGTCTATAGTTTATTGCCTCGTTTCTGTCTCCTTTCTTAAAGATGGGGACTACATTTGCCGTCTTCCATACCTCAGGTAATTGCCCAGTTTCAAGGGATGTGTTGAAAATTGAGGGAGCGTCTCTGCTCCGCAGTCTAAGGACCCACGGAGAGATGTTGTCTGGTCCCACCGCCTTTGAGGTATCAAGCTCACTTAGCAGCTTCTTCACCTCCTCCTTGGTTGTGTGTATGTCATCCAACACCTGTTGGTATATCACTTGTTGCTGTACCTCTCTGTTTTGTCTTCCCAGTGTCCTTTCTGTCTCCAGTGTAAATACTTCCTTAAATCTCGTGTTGAGCTCCTCACATACCTCTTTGTCGCTTCTTGTGAGCTCCCCACCTTCGTTCCTCAGCCTGATTACCTGGTCCTTGGCTGTTGTCTTTCTCCTGATGTGGCTATAAAACATTTTTGGGTCAGATTTGACTTTCGATGCTATGTTGTTTCCGTACTGTCGCTGGGCCTCCCTCCTAATCTGTGCATACTCTTTTCTGGCTCTTCGACCAGTCTCTCTGTTTTCCTGCGTACTTTGCCTTCTGTACTTTTTCCATTCCTAGTGCACTTAGTTTTTGCCTCCCTACACCTTCGGGTAAACCAAGGACTCATTATGGTCTTCCCATTATTTCTGTTGCCCTTGGGGAAAATCTCTCCCCTGCCTCCTTGCATTGTGTTGTAACGTAGTCCGTCATTTCGTGTACTGACTTTCCTACCAATTCTCTTTGCCACTGAACCTTCTGCAGGAAGTTCCTCATACTTGTGTAGAGTCTGTGTGTGTGTGTGTGTGTGTGTGTGTGTGTGTGTGTGTGTGTGTGTGTACTCACCTAATTGTACTCACCTAATTGTGCTTGCAGGGGTCGAGACTCAGCTCCTGGCCCCGCCTCTTCACTGATCGCTACTGGATCCTCTCTCTCTCTGCTTCCTGAGCTTTGTCATAACTCTTCTTAAAACTATGTATGGTTCCTGCCTCCACTACTTCACTAAGTAAGTAAGTGTGTGTGTGTGTGTGTGTGTGTGTGGAAGAAATCACAATAAAACACGTGACTGCAAATCTGAAAAAAATACCACATTGAAAATAAGAAGTAAAACCTTAGTGCTTACACACATATCACATAAAGCGCTCAGGTTGTATTTTCTATTTTCACTGTGATATATATATATATATTTTATTAACATATAGGCCGTCTCCCACCAAGGCAGGTTGGCCCAAAATGGAAAAACTTTCATCATTCACTCCATCACTGTCTTGCCAGAGGCGAGCTTACACTACAGCTATAAAACTGCAACATTAACACCCCTCCTTCAGAGTGCAGACACTGTACTTCCCATCTCCAGGACTCAAGTCCGGCCTGCCGTTTCCCTGAACCCCTTCATAAATGTTACCTTGCTGACACTCCAACAGTACGTCAAGTCCTAAAAACCATTTGTCCTCATTCACTCCTATCTAACATGCTCACGCATGCTTGATGGAAGTCCAAGCCCCTCGCACACAAAACCTCCTTTACCCCCTCCCTCCAACCATTCCTAGGCCGACCCCTACCCTGCCTTCCCTCCACTACAGATTTATGCACTCTAGAAGTCATTCTATTTTGTTCTATCCTCTTCTCTACATGTCCAAACCACCTCAGTAACCCCTCCTCAGCCCTCTGGATAATAGTTTTGGAAATCCCACACCTCTTCCTAATTTCCAAACCACAAATTCTCTGCATTATATTCACACAACACATTGCTCTCAGACATGATATCTCCACTGCCTCCAGCCTTCTCCTTGTTGCAACCCCCCGTGTTTCACACCCATATAAGAGAGTTGGTATAACTATACTCTCATACATTCCCCTCTTTGCTTCCATGGACAAAGTTCTTTGTCTTCACAGACTCCTAAGTGCACCACTCGCTTTTTCCCCTCATCAATTCTGTGATACACATCATCTTTCATAGACCCATCTGCTGACACGTCCACTCCTATATATCTGAATACATTCACCTCCTTCATACTCTTACTCTCCAGTCTGATAACCAATCTTTCGTTACCTAAATTGTTTTGTTATCCTCATCACCCTACTCCTTCGTATATCCACTTTTAATTTTCTTCTTTTACATACCTTACCAAACTCTTCCACCAACCTCTGCAACTTCTCTTCAGTATCTCCCAAATGCACAGTGTCATCAGCAAAGAGCAACTGTGACAACTCCCACTTTGTGTTGAATTCTTTATCTTTTAACCCCACACCTCTCGCCAACACCCGATCATTCACTTCTCTTACAACCCCATCTATAAATATATTGAACAACCATGGTGACATCACACATCCTTGTCTAAGGCCTACTTTTATTGGGAAATAATCTCCTTCTCTCCTACATACTCTAATCTGAGCCTCACTATCCTCGTCAAACCTTTCACTGATTTCATTAACCTACCTAATATTCCATACATTTGCAATATCTGCCACATTGCTCCCTTATCCACCCTGTCATGCGCCTTGTCCAAATCAATAAATGCAACAAAAACCTCTTTACCCTTATCTAAATACTGCTCACTTTTATGTTTCACTGTAAACACCTGGTCCACACACCCCCTACCTTTCCTAAAGCCTCCTTGTTCATCTGCTATCCTACTCACCGTCATACTCTTATTTCTTTCAATAATAACTCTACCATACACTGTGTGTGTGTGTGTGTGTGTGTGTGTGTGTGTGTGTGTGTGTGTGTGTGTGTGTGTGTGTGTGTGTGTGTGTGTGTGTGTGTGTGTGTGTGTGTATGTGTGTGTACTCACTTATTTGTGGTTGCAGGGGTGTGTACGTGTGTGTGTACGTGTTTATACATTCATAAAAATACATACACATCAACATTTATGTGGTGAATACTAAGGTCGTACTTCAGCATTATATATTAATGGTAAAATATACAGACACCATTTATGTAGAGCGAGCATGTGTTAGCAGTAAATACAAGATAGTACCGGTAAGCCAACACAATATCTCGCTCACACAACTCACATCAGAAGAATTTTGCACGTTTATCCTGATTGCAGAAGACGTTTGCTAGGTGAAGAATAATTTCTGCAGGCAGAGTATATCTGGATTGTGTTCCGGGGGTCAACACCCATAAGGACCTGTCCATGACGAGGCCTTAAGATAGATCAGGGCCTGATCAACCAGGCTGTTACTGCCGGCCGCACGGAATCCAACAAATAAACCACAGCCCAGCTAGTCAGCTACTGACTTTAGGTGCCTGTCCAACTCCCTCTTGATAAAAGCATCCCTGCTTTTCATAGGGGTTATGTTGCGTCGCCTATTGAGTCTTGCTTTCGTAGGTAGAGTGTGTCACCTTACCTTACTGAGTACATACTGGTGTTCTGCCAGTGACAGATACTACTTATACTGAGGTAGATATTTGGGTAAAAAAAAAAAAGTATAATCGTGTCAGCGGTAGAATTGGGATACCAGATTAGGTATCTACTTGTAGGTATTTCCAATGAGATAACCTTTCAAGTCGTTAATCATTATTTTAGGCAACAATGTCGTGGGTTCACTTGAGAGTGAGGAATCATTCATTAACTTGGAAAGATCCTGACTCCAAAATTTGGGAAGAGAAAGCAAAGTTAATCCTTCTGGAATTCTTTCCAGTTTGTGCTATCCTTTTCTCAAGGATAGCACAAACTAGATATGGTTCTTATGTCTTTTCTGATGCTTCCCATAATCCTGCCGATGACCTAGATTAGGTGGCCCTCTTTCATGAGTCTAACCTGCAGGTGACAGTAAATAAGCTGAAGTAAGACCTACCTGTGGTCTGGATAAGAATCTAAGAGAGTTTAAGAGAGCTGTTCCAAATATAGAATAGGTAATCGAGGCACAAAGGTTTGACGACACGCTTAAGATTACTTCATCATCTGTTACCAGAGGCAACTTCCTAACTAGCCCAGTGTTCTGTTTTAAGGAAGGAATTCTAATAAAGAAATCAGCCGCTGTTGACTTGCTGTCCGACAGGGCTGAGAGGATTACGCCTTTCAGAATCAAGTCTCAAGTCTGGATCACGTTATGCCTGTGAGGGAGGGAACACCTGGGCATCTTGCCACATTTGTCAGATGATGGTAAATCCCAACCAAGGTAGCACCACTCCAACCTATACAAGTTATATGTGAAGTATTCAGTAAACTAGTGGTTTATTGTGTTCGTCAGCTTCATAGGACTAAAATGAGTAATAGCTGTTTATTAACTATGATATATATTCTTCGACCAAGTAGGTACCTTAAAGCTATATTTTTTGGGCATAAGATAAATAAACACTTGGTTTTGAGGGTTATGGAAAGTTTTTATTTTTAATCAAAGTAGGACTGCCAAGGTAGCTTCAGTAATCAAAGTAGGACTGCCAAGGGAGCTTCAGTAATCAAAGTAGGACTGCCAAGGTAGCTTCAGTAATCAAAGTAGGACTGCCAAGGGAGCTTCAGTAATCAAAGTAGGACTGCCAAGGGAGCTTCAGTAATCAAAGTAGGACTGCCAAGGGAGCTTCAGTAATCAAAGTAGGACTGCCAAGGGAGCTTCAGTAATCAAAGTAGGACTGCCAAGGGAGCTTCATTAATCAAAGTAGGATTGCCAAGGGAGCTTCAGTAAACAAAGTAGGACTGCCTAGGGAGCTTCAGTAAACAAAGTAGGACTGCCAAGGGAGCTTCAGTAATCAAAGTAGGACTGCCAAGGGAGCTTCAGTAATCAAAGTAGGACTGCCAAGGGAGCTTCAGTAATCAAAGTAGGACTGCCAAGGGAGCTTCAGTAATCAAAGTAGGACTGCCAAGGGAGCTTCAGTAATCAAAGTAGGACTGCCAAGGTAGCTTCAGTAATCAAAGTAGGACTGCCAAGGTAGCTTCAGTAATCAAAGTAGGACTGCCAAGGGAGCTTCAGTAATCAAAGTAGGACTGCCAAGGTAGCTTCAGTAATCAAAGTAGGTCTGCCAAGGGAGCTTCAGTAATCAAAGTAGGACTGCCAAGGTAGCTTCAGTAATCAAAGTAGGACTGCCAAGGGAGCTTCAGTAATCAAAGTAGGACTGCCAAGGGAGCTTCAGTAATCAAAGTAGGACTGCCAAGGGAGCTTCAGTAATCAAAGTAGGACTGCCAAGGGAGCTTCAGTAATCAAAGTAGGACTGCCAAGGGAGCTTCAGTAATCAAAGTAGGACTGCCAAGGGAGCTTCAGTAAACAAAGTAGGACTGCCAAGGGAGCTTCAGTAATCAAAGTAGGACTGCCAAGGGAGCTTCAGTAATCAAAGTAGGACTGCCAAGGGAGCTTCAGTAATCAAAGTAGGACTGCCAAGGGAGCTTCAGTAATCAAAGTAGGACTGCCAAGGGAGCTTCAGTAATCAAAGTAGGACTGCCAAGGGAGCTTCAGTAATCAAAGTAGGACTGCCAAGGGAGCTTCAGTAATCAAAGTAGGACTGCCAAGGGAGCTTCAGTAATCAAAGTAGGACTGCCAAGGGAGCTTCAGTAATCAAAGTAGGACTGCCAAGGGAGCTTCAGTAATCAAAGTAGGACTGCCAAGGGAGCTTCAGTAATCAAAGTAGGACTGCCAAGGGAGCTTCAGTAATCAAAGTAGGACTGCCAAGGGAGCTTCAGTAATCAAAGTAGGACTGCCAAGGGAGCTTCAGTAATCAAAGTAGGACTGCCAAGGGAGCTTCAGTAATCAAAGTAGGACTGCCAAGGGAGCTTCAGTAATCAAAGTAGGACTGCCAAGGGAGCTTCAGTAATCAAAGTAGGACTGCCAAGGGAGCTTCAGTAAACAAAGTAGGACTGCCAAGGGAGCTTCAGTAATCAAAGTAGGACTGCCAAGGGAGCTTCAGTAATCAAAGTAGGACTGCCAAGGGAGCTTCAGTAATCAAAGTAGGACTGCCAAGGGAGCTTCAGTAATCAAAGTAGGACTGCCAAGGGAGCTTCAGTAATCAAAGTAGGACTGCCAAGGGAGCTTCAGTAATCAAAGTAGGACTGCCAAGGGAGCTTCAGTAATCAAAGTAGGACTGCCAAGGGAGCTTCAGTAATCAAAGTAGGACTGCCAAGGTAGCTTCAGTAATCAAAGTAGGACTGCCAAGGGAGCTTCAGTAATCAAAGTAGGACTGCCAAGGGAGCTTCAGTAATCAAAGTAGGACTGCCAAGGGAGCTTCAGTAATCAAAGTAGGACTGCCAAGGGAGCTTCAGTAATCAAAGTAGGACTGCCAAGGGAGCTTCAGTAATCAAAGTAGGACTGCCAAGGGAGCTTCAGTAAACAAAGTAGGACTGCCAAGGGAGCTTCAGTAAACAAAGTAGGACTGCCAAGGGAGCTTCAGTAATCAAAGTAGGACTGCCAAGGGAGCTTCAGTAAACAAAGTAGGACTGCCAAGGGAGCTTCAGTAAACAAAGTAGGACTACCAAGGGAGCTTCAGTAAACAAAGTAGGACTGCCAAGGGAGCTTCAGTAATCAAAGTAGGACTGCCAAGGGAGCTTCAGCAAACAAAGTAGGACTGCCAAGGGAGCTTCAGTAAACAAAGTAGGACTGCCAAGGGAGCTTCAGCAAACAAAGTAGGACTGCCAAGGGAGCTTCAGTAAACAAAGTAGGACTGCCAAGGGAGCTTCAGTAAACAAAGTAGGACTGCCAAGGGAGCTTCAGTAATCAAAGTAGGACTGCCAAGGGAGCTTCAGCAAACAAAGTAGGACTGCCAAGGGAGCTTCAGTAAACAAAGTAGGACTGCCAAGGGAGCTTCAGTAATCAAAGTAGGACTGCCAAGGGAGCTTCAGTAAACAAAGTAGGACTGCCAAGGGAGCTTCAGTAAACAAAGTAGGACTGCCAAGGTAGCTTCAGTAATCAAAGTAGGACTGCCAAGGGAGCTTCAGCAAACAAAGTAGGACTGCCAAGGGAGCTTCAGTAAAGGGAGTTTCTTTTACATTTAAGAATAAGCTTACCAGCAGAGAGAATAAAGAACAAGCTTACCAGCAGAGATAATAAGCTTACCAGCAAAGGTAATGGAGAACAAGCTTACCATCAAAGAGCGTGGCGAACAAGCTTACCATCAGAGAGCGTGGCGAACAAGCTTACCAGGCGAGAGCGTGGAGAACAAGCTTACCATCAGAGAGCGTGGCGAACAAGCTTACCAGGCGAGAGCGTGGCGAACAAGCTTACCATCAGAGAGCGTGGCGAACAAGCTTACCATCAGAGAGCGTGGCGAACAAGCTTACCATCAGAGAGCGTGGCGAACAAGCTTACCATCAGAGAGCGTGGCGAACAAGCTTACCATCAGAGAGCGTGGCGAACAAGCTTACCATCAGAGAGCGTGGAGAACAAGCTTACCATCAGAGAGCGTGGCGAACAAGCTTACCATCAGAAAGCGTGGCGAACAAGCTTACCATCAGAGAGCGTGGAGAACAAGCTTACCATCAGAGAGCGTGGCGAACAAGCTTACCATCAGAGAGCGTGGCGAACAAGCTTACCAGGAGAGAGCGTGGAGAACAAGCTTACCATCACAGAGCGTGGCGAACAAGCTTACCATCAGAGAGCGTGGCGAACAAGCTTACCATCAGAGAGCGTGGAGAACAAGCTTACCATCAGAGAGCGTGGCGAACAAGCTTGCCATCAGAGAGCGTGGCGAACAAGCTTACCAGCAAAGAGCGTGGCGAACAAGCTTGCCATCAGAGAGCGTGGCGAACAAGCTTACCATCAGAGAGCGTGGCGAACAAGCTTACCAGGCGAGAGCGTGGAGAACAAGCTTACCATCAGAGAGCGTGGCGAACAAACTTGCCATCAGAGAGCGTGGTGAACAAGCTTACCATCAGAGAGCGTGGCGAACAAGCTTACCATCAGAGAGCGTGGCGAACAAGCTTACCATCAGAGAGCGTGGCGAACAAGCTTACCATCAGAGAGCGTGGCGAACAAGCTTACCATCAGAGAGCGTGGCGAACAAGCTTACCAGCAGAGAGCGTGGCGAACAAGCTTACCAGGCGAGAGCGTGGCGAACAAGCTTACCATCAGAGAGCGTGGCGAACAAGCTTACCATCAGAGAGCGTGGCGAACAAGCTTACCATCAGAGAGCGTGGAGAACAAGCTTACCAGAGGAGAGCGTGGAGAACAAGCTTACCATCGGAGAGCGTGGAGAACAAGCTTACCAGCGGAAAGCGTGGAAAACAAGCTTACCAGCAGAGAGTGTGGAGAACAAGCTTACCAGCGGAGAGCGTGGAGAACAAGCTTACCAGCAGAGAGCATGGAAAACAAGCTTACCAGCGGAGAGCAGCAGGAGGAGGAGGAGGTGTAGGAGGACAGGTGTGGACATGACACCACCAGGACCAGCCACGTTCTGGTCTCCAACCTTCCTCTCACCTCTTATATCTGGCTCTTCTCCCCCCCCCCACCACCACTCCACCTTGACTCCCCCTCCCTCCCTCCCCCACTACCCATGAATAACATGTTGAAAATATACGAGTATAAGGTGTAGCAGCGTCTTCCCCCCAGGTGTTCTATACTATCTTCCTATGTATTATTATTGCAATTATTATTTGTAATTTTATTATTATTATTATTATTATTATTATTATTATTATTATTATTATTATTATTATTATTATTATTATTATTATTATTATTATTATTATTATTATTGTTATATTCATGAGCATCAGGAGTTAGTAGTGGTAACTGTACTTACCTAGTTGTGGTTGAAGGGGTCGATTCACAGCTCCTGGCCCCGCCTCTTCACTGGTCGCTACTATGTCACTCTTCATGCTCTATGAGCTTTATAATACGTGATAAATTAGACACATGTGCAACACTTGGGTAGCTTTATTGAGGAAATGTTTCTCCACACAGTGGCTTCATCAGTCCATACAAAGGAGAATGTTGAAGAACAGGAGGAGTTTGAGGTAATCAGTCCCTCAACCTTGAGTCCATGTGGCGAGTCCATCAATCTTCAAAAGTATACAGCCTGTGTGAAGAAGTGGCTTATATACTGTAGTATATAAGTGTTGCACTAGGTTCAGTCTCACTGCCTCGTCATCTCCTCTCTCCCCTGTCATGTCCTCAACGTGCTGGCTCAAAGTTTATCTCTAATCTCCTCCCATAATCTTAGCCATTCACGTTTCAGGTCCCTCATATGAACCCCAATTCTCCCAGTCTATTTCTCTATGGTCGAAATCTTCCATTTAAAAGTGACTTTACTTTAGACCTAAATGCACTCTGGCTGCTTCTGCTATGATGTCAATCATTACACGGTTATTATCCTCATATTCCTGCCTCGGTCTCCTGTTAATAACTGACGAGTTGTATATCACTGAACTACTACTCTAAGTCCACTGGACTTAACTAAACACACTATAAAATCGTATTCCTCTAGGCTGTTTTTTCCTCTCACCTCTTGAAAACTCGATTGATTTTTAATTAATAGTGCCCCTCCTCCTCCCCTGTTTCTTCTGTCTTCCCTTAATACTTGGTATCCTGCTGGATATATGGCATCTGATGTCATTTCTATCACTGTGTTTCATTGATAACTAATATGTATGGCATGACATCAGCTGTTCTTTCCTTCAATTTATTGCTCTTGGTAGATAAATCATCTGCAATAGTGTACCACAATCTGACACTTTCTCTTACTATGCACTGATTTATGTCTACTCTCTCCTCAATATGTTCATCCATCAGGGGCAGATGAGCATCAAAATGATATACAATACCGACGGGTTGGTAGGTAAGACACATAGGCAACAGTTAGGCAACTTCATTCCGACAGGTTTGTAGATGAATGGTTCAGAGAACCGACATGTTGATAAATTAGACACATGTGCAACTCTTGGGTATCTTTATTGAGGAAACGTTTCGCCACACAGTGGCTTCATCAGTCCATACAAAGGAGAATCTTGAAGAACAGGAGGAGAATGAGGTAATCAGTCCCTCAACCTTGAGTCGATGTGGTCAGTCCATCAATCTTGAATAGAATACGGCATACGTGCTGAGAAGGAGCTTATAAACCGTTGGCAGGAGAGGTGCAGAAGTCATAGGTCGTGTAACATTTGTTCAATGTTGAAGTAGGTCGTGCCCAAGAATTAGGCAAGCGAAGAATTCCCAAGTATTAAGATCCCAAGAAGTTGCAGTGTCTGACAGGTTTGTAGATGAATGGTCTAATGAATGTGTCTAATTTATCAACTTCATTCCGACAGGTTTCGCCTACTGTGTAGGCGAAACGTTTCGGAATAAAGTTGCCTAACTGCTGCCTATGTGTCTTACCTATCAACCAGGGGTAGATGAGGTTGGGCTGGGGTTGTTGTGGGCCTTCCTGGAAATATAAATACTTAAGCAGTATAATGTGATCCTTTATTGACAACGCTGCGCCCATGCAGTGGGCTTTATCAAGTCACAAACAGATCTACCTGGGTGAAAGATACGTGAGTATTTATAAGATGATAATGCTGGGTCAGGTAGAGAATGCTGCATGTGACAATCTTCCGAGAAGGGTGATAGAGTCTAGAACCTTGGGTAGGTTTAAAAAGAGATTGGATAAGTATATGAGTAGACCTTCTGCAGTGTTCCTCCAATCTTATGTTCTTATGTGGGATAGAGACGAAGAAGTTTCTTGTCGAGGGGTTCAGTATGTTATAGAAGCCATTGTTCTGGTTGAAGTTGTTGGATGTACAGATAAGTGATGATTCCAAGATTCTACGGCGATTAGTCTTGCGTTTCTGTAGTTGATCAAATGGTTGTGTGAATTTTGGTGTTGAACACAGGCATTCCTTGGATCGTCAGATCTGCCTGCGTATTGGTGTTCTGAAATACGTGTTTGGAGGTCTCTGGATGTTTCACCGACGTATATTTTGGTGTAGTCATTACAAGGGATTGTGTATACCCCTGCAGAGGATTGAAGCTTATCCTATTACTGGTAATGTCCTTGATGGTGGTGTATGTGGAAGTAGATATTTGGAATGAGGTATTGGAAAAGATGTTGGAAACGTGTTTGGCAATGGAGGTGGTGGGGAGGACTATGTATCTCTTCTCGGCAGTGTCTTCTCTGGGTGTGTCAAAGATTTTAATGCCCATCGTTTGCAGTCTGTAGACATCACTCTCCAGATTGTTCCACTTCCTGACAACTCTGTGACCGAAGAAATACTTCCTAACATCCCTGTGACTCATCTCAGTTTTCAGCTTCCTGTTGCAGGAGTAGATTCACAGCTCCTGGCCCCGCTTCTTCGCTGGTCGCTACTAGGTCCACTCTTTCCCTGCTCCATGAGCTTTATCATATGTGTGTGTGTGTGTGTGTGTGTGTGTGTGTGTGTGTGTGTACTCACCTAGTTGTACTCACCTAGTTGAGGTTGCAGGGGTCGAGTCCAAGCTCCTGGCCCCGCCTCTTCACTGGTCGCTACTAGGTCACTCTCCCTGAACCGTGAGCTTTATCATACCTCTGCTTAAAGCTATGTATGGATCCTGCCTCCACTACATCGCTTCCCAAACTATTCCACTTCCTGACTACTCTGTGGCTGAAGAAATACTTCCTAACATTCCTGTGATTCAACTGTGTCTTCAACTTCCAACTGTGTCCCCTTGTTGCTGTGTCCCATCTCTGGAACACCTGTCTTTGTCCACCTTGTCAATTCCTCTCAGTATTTTGTTTGCCGTTATCATGTCACCCCTATCTCTCCTGTCCTCCAGTGTCGTCAGGTTGATTTCCCTTAACCTTTCCTCGTAAGACATACCTTTTAGCTCTGGGACTAGTCTTGTTGCAAACCTTTGCACTTTCTCTAGTTTCTTTACGTGCTTGGCTAGGTGTGGGTTCCAAACTGGTGCCGCATACTCCAATATGGGCCTAACGTACAGGGTGTACAGGGTCCTGAACGATTCCTTATTAAGATGTCGGAATGCTGTTCTGAGGTTTGCTAGGCGCCCATATGCAGCAGCAGTTATTTGGTTGATGTGCGCTTCAGGAGATGTGCCTGGTGTTATACTCACCCCAAGATCTTTTTCCTTGAGTGAGGTTTGTAGTCTCTGGTCCCCTAGACTGTATTCCGTCTGCGGTGTTCTTTGCCCTTCCCCAATCTTCATGACTTTGCACTTGGTGGGGTTGAACTCCAGGAGCCAATTGCTGGACCAGGTCTGCAGCCTGTCCAGATCCCTTTGTAGTTCTGCCTGGTCTTCGATCGAATGAATTCTTCTTATCAACTTTACGTCATCTGCAAACAGGGACACCTCGGAGTCTATTCCTTCCGTCATGTCGTTCACAAATACCAGAAACAGCACTGGTCCTAGGACTGACCCCTGTGGGACCCCGCTGGTCACAGGTGCCCACTCTGTGTGTGTGTGTATTCACCTAGTTGTACTCACCTAGTTGAGGTTGCAGGGGTCGAGTCCAAGCTCCTGGCCCCGCCTCTTCACTGGTCGCTACTAGGTCACTCTCCTTGAACCTTGTGTGTGTGTGTGTACTCACCTAGTTGTGGTTGCAAGGGTCGAGTCATAGCTCCTGGCCCCGCCTCTTCACTGGTGTGTGTGTGTGTGTGCTCACCTAATTGTACTCACCTAATTGTGGTTGCAGGGGTCGATACTCAACTCCTGGCCCCGTCTCTTCACGGAGTGCTACTAGGTCCCCTCTCTCCCTGCTCTATGAGCTTTATCATACCTCATCTTAAAGCTATGTATGGTTCCTGCCTCCACTACCTCACTTGCTAGGCTATTCCACTTCCTGACTGCTCTATGACTGAAGAAATACTTCCTAGCATCCCTTTGACTCATCTGGTCTTCAACTTTCAATTGTGACCCCTTGTTTCTGTGTCCCATCTCTGGAACATCCTGCCTCTGTCCACCTTGTCTATTCCACGCAGTATTTTGTATATCGTAGGGGTTCTTAAATGAAGTTATCGAGGGTTGAAGGTAGACACACTTGTTGGATGGTAACGATATATTGTCAGACTGTGATGATGGGAAATGGAGCCCAGTGCCGTGCCTGTCTTCGCCTATGTGTCTACGCCGAGTGAGGGGGAGGCAGAGGTACGAGCCTACACATGCGCATCCCGTGACGTCACACAAAGTCACAGGCCTACAAGGGATCTCCTATCTAAAGCACATGGATGATACTAATATGCTATGCTATATAACACAGGGATCAGCAACTATGCTGACAGCTCGGTCATGTTACGTATGTCGTCTCGACATACACTACTATCTATAGGCTGAACAGGCAGGCGGTTCTGGGCTGATTCTATACAATAACAAATTCATATATAACTTAGAACTAATGGATGGTATCATAATGGATGTTACAACATGAGTTTTACGTAATGGGTTTTAACGTAATGCATTACAAACTATAAGAGCAAATCATTGTACAATATGGATGGAATTGATCGATCGATCTGTATTCAAGCACTCTACAGATTCTGAGGAAGAATAAATATATATATACAAGGTGAAATTAACAGCAAAAGCATCTGGTGCACTCGGACTATTACTGTCAAATTCTCAGAATACGGAGGGAATGTGAACACGAAAAAAAAAATATTTCTGAAAAACTAATCAGTTAATAACAAACAGTTGACAATTTACTTCATCTCGGACATCTAGTTATACAGACTATGTACATTTAAACCCAATTCTGCGAGGGTGAGGTTTACATATGCAAAATGGTTATCATCTCTGGGAGGATCGAATTCCTCTGCAATGGCTAACACATGCCTTGACTGAGGGAGATCTAAACGAGTATCTACAAAAGATACTTGTGGGTTTCTCATTACTTGTCGAGTACTCAAGGAGTAACGACATTCAGGTTGAGTATCTGACTGAGTATCTGAGGTAGAGGGTACAGAGTCAAGAGGATTTTCAGCATCTGTCATATTAGTCTGGGTAGCCATATCATCAACAACGCATACTAATTTCATATGATCTAAATGCGATTCTTTGTACTTGACCGTACTAATTTCTCTAACCTTATACTTATTACCAGAGATATATTCTACAACTCGATAAGGTCCGACAAACTTTTGATCGAGCTTAGGCATTTCGGATGTTTTGTTGAAATTTGTCAGCATTACTCTTGAACCTACTTTGACTTTTGACGGCTTAGCAGGGCTATTAGTTACTCTAGTAAATTCTGCTGTTGATTTATGAAGTGTTTCACGGATTCTTCTAAAAACACTCTGAGCCATGCTGGTACGAGTTGCTACGAAATCATCAGGGTTGTAATTAGGTTTCGGAGTGGAATATAACAACTCATAGGGTAAACGCTTGTCTACACCATACAATGCATAATGTGGAGTATCACCTATGGAAACATTGTAAGCAGAATTTATGGCACATTGAACATCTGGTATGACTTCATCCCAAGTTTCACTATTGGGGTTGATAGTGGCTCTCAGGACATCAAGTACCTTTTTATTGGTTCTTTCGGCTAACCCATTGCTAGCAGGATGATGAGGAACAATGGTGGATTTAGAGATCTTGTATAAAGTACACAAATTTTCAAGAATCTCATTACAGAATTCACCTCCATTATCTGTTACTAAGGATTTAGGGATGGTATGCCTGCAGATAATGCGTTCTTTAAGCACTTTAGCTACTGTCTCTGCAGTCTTATCTGCAATAGGAACTAACTCACAATATCTGGTGAAATGGTCTACCATAACACACAGATGTTTGTTGCCTTGGAGGGAACATTTAAAATTGGTTAACAAGTCAAGGGCAACTCTTTCCCATGGTTCGCTAGTGGTTGGGTACACTTGGATTGGGTTAGGACCATTGACATTTCCTTTATGTTGCATACAGACACTACATTTCTTAACATACTCGGAAATGTCAGTTGCCATACGTGGCCAAAAGTATTTCATTCTGGCTTGTTTCACAGAACGATCCATACCAGGGTGTGCAACACCTGGTGCATCATGAACTAGCTGTAGAGCTACGTTCACTAGTGACTGTGGAATTACTAACTGGTAAACTCTTCTGCTTGGAGTACCCAACTCGGCTGTTCGATACAGTAATTCTTGGCTCATTACAAAGTCACTAATGGGTGCTGGTGGCTTCACAGTAAGAATAAGATCTTCCTGGAGCAGGAATCGAATCACACCAGACCACATGGGATCTGTTCTTTGGGCAGTTTTGACATCCTCGACAGTAAATGGAGGATCTGCAGTAACTACACTAACGTGTTGCGATAAAGCATCTGCGACTACATTCGACTTGCCAGGTAAATGTTCAAAAGTGGGATTGAACTCTTGGATAGTCAAGGTCCATCTGGCTAACCTTCCAGTAGGCTGTTTGTTCTGGAATAAAGGTATCAGTGGCGCATGGTCTGTCAAGACATGAACAGGGTACTGGTAAATAATGTCTCAGAAGTGCTTTAAAGACCATACTATTGCTAAAGCTTCTTGCTCCATTACTGTATAATTACGTTCAGCCTTCGTAAGGACTCGGCTAGCAAATGCAACTGCGTTGTACTTGCCATCAGTCTTCTGAGCTAGTACGGCACCTATGCCAATTGAACTAGCATCAGTTGTTAGATAGAAGGGCTTAGAAAATTCTGGGAATTTCAAAATTGGAGCAGACGTTAGCTTTTCTTTTAGAGTTTGGAATGCTCTTTCTTGACGGAAGGTCCAAACAAAAGGAGCATCTTTCTTAAGCAACTCAGTTAGAGGAGCAGCTATGGAAGAAAAATTGGCAATGAAAGATCTATAAGAACCTGCTAAGCCCACAAAGGATCTTACGGCATCAGCAGTTTTGGGAGTTGGAAAATTTAGTACTGCAGTTACTTTACTTTGGTCAGTCGTAACCCCTCTAGGAGTGACTACGTGACCAAGAAACTTAATTTCTGATCTGAAAAATTGACATTTAGACAGTTTGATCTTTAAATTGGCTTCTTCAAGCTTACCAAGTACTACATCAAGTCTTTTCAAGTGTGTATCCACGTCTTTAGACATGACGATTACGTCATCTAAGTACACCATAAGTGCATTACCTATGAGACCTCTAAAGATATTAGTCATGAGCTTTGAGAACGTGATAGGGGAGGATCGTAATCCAAACGCCATACGGAGGAAGTGATAATGACCTGTAGCAGTGGAGAATGCAGTTAGCTCTTGGCTGTCCTCGTGAAGAGGGACTTGCCAAAACCCTTGTAACAAGTCCAGGGTCAAGAAGACTTTGTTATCTCCGATATTGCGTAAAAGGTCACCTAGTACAGGAAGTGGGAAACGATCTGGAATGGTTTTCGCATTTAACTTCCTAAAGTCAATCACCGGGCGCCAAGTGCCGTCCTTCTTAGGCACTAGGATCAAGGGCGCATTCCAGGGTGAATTGCTAGGTGCAATAACTCCATCATTGAGCATTTGATTGATCAGCAACTTGGGAATGAGGCATTCTGTACGCAGGTATATAAATAGGTCTAGTACCAGGTTCAAGTGGAATACGATGGGACAATAAGTTCGTTATACCCATCTTCTCACCTGGTAAGGCAATGGCTTTACGATGTTTGTTCAACAGAGTCAACAAACGCTTGACTTCGTCTGGGAAATCAGTGGGAGCTAAGTCTTTCTCCTCAACTGGTGGGATAGATTGATCCAGCGGAGTGGATAAGGTCTCCACTGTTGAAATAGCACCGACCCACTGGTCAGGTGGCACGTCATCCTGTACTTGAACATGGTAAGGATAGTGAACTAGGTCAACGAGGTTGGTATTTGCTCTGAGACGAACACTGTGACCCAAAGTGTTAGCAAGGAGTAAATGGATCTTACTGTCTCTTACAATATGTAAGGAAGGTTCAACAAATAAACCTTTGACCTTGCAGGAATCACTGTCAACTAGGACGTTATCACCTTCTGGAACATTAGGAACAACAACAGACACTCTAGCGAGAGCACTAGCCACAACAGAGACGTCTTTCTGCAGACGGCATGTGACATCAACAAGAGATGGCATTACTAGTTTCAAGTAATCATTTTCTGACAAGGCATCCCCTGTGGAGAAACTACTACTCGAACTAGCAGTCATTGCAGGGATAGGTTGTGCACTCAAGGCAGTCTGAGTGTCCTCGGACACTTGAGGCAACGGAACACTATCCTGCAAGTCTGAAGGTATAGGTGGAACACAGATGGGAGTGACAGAATTACCAGTGCCTGACCGCTTGGGTACGCTACTGGAGAATGCATTGGCTTGTAAGGACTTAATGCGTATGCGTACATCATACTCTGCAGCAGCATGACAGATTTCTGATCCAAGCTGGTAACCCCAGAATGGAACGATCAAGTCTCAAGTCGTCAATTTGGGCATGCCATCGGTACGGGTCGAGCACAATGCGTAAGTCTCGCATGGAAGCAAATCCCAGCAGAAGGTCATAAGAACATAAGAACATAAGAATGTAGGAACACTGCAGAAGGCCTACTGGCCCATACGAGGCAGGTCCTTATCAAAACGACAACTACCTAGAGCTACTCAAGAAACAACTCCAGCACCCCCCAACACCAATCAAACCCAGCCCCTCCCACTCATATATTTGTCCAGTCTCTTCTTAAAGCTACCCAAGGTCCTAGCCTCTATCACCCCACTGGGAAGACTGTTCCACGCATCTACAACTCTGTTAGAAAACCAGTACTTACCTATGTCCTTTCTAAATCTAAATTTATCCAACTTAAATCCATTATTCCTGGTTCTTTCCTGGTTCGACACCCTCAGTACTTTATTAATGTCTCCCTTGTTTATGCCCGTCATCCACTTATACACTTCAATGATATCTCCCCTCATTCTACGCCTCTCCAGAGAGTGGAGATTTAAGGCTTTAAGTCTATCTTCATACGGGAGGTTCCTTACACAGTGAATCATTTTAGTCATTCTTCTCTGTATGTTCTCTAATGAGTCTATGTCCATCCTGTAGTATGGGGACCAAAACTGAGCAGCATAATCTAAATGAGGCCTCACTAGTGATGTATAGAGCTGTAAAATAACTTTTGGACTTCTGTTACTTATACTTCTTGAGATAAATCCAAGTAATCTGTTGGCCTTGTTGCGCACACTGAGGCACTGCTGTCTTGGCTTTAGATTTCTGCTTACCATGACTCCCAAGTCTTTTTCACATTCTGTATGACCAAGCTCTACTTCACCTAGATTATAGCTTCGAGGGTTATTTTCATTACCAAGGGCAAGTACCTTACACTTATCCACATTAAACTTCATCTGCCATTTCTCAGACCAAGACATTAATTTGTTCAAATCGTCCTGGAGTTCATTGATATCCTCCTCAGAGTGAATTATACGGTCTATCTTTGTATCATCAGCAAACTTACTCATGTCACTAGTAATCCCTCCATCAAGGTCGTTAATGTAAATTATGAACAAGAGAGGGCCTAAAACTGATCCTTGTGGAACGCCACTAGTGACTAATCCCCATTCAGATTTCACTCCATTAATGGTAACTCTCTGCTTTCTATTGGTAAGCCATGCCTCAATCCATGCTAGAACTTTACCTCCTATACCATGAGCTGCCACTTTTCTTAAGAGTCTCTTGTGAGGTACTCTGTCGAAGGCTTTACTAAAATCCAAATAAACAATATCATATTCCTTATTACTGTCAACTGCCTCAAATGTTCTATTGAAGAACGTCAGTAAGTTTGTCAGGCAGGAACGACCTCTCGTGAATCCATGCTGAGATTCATTTATCAAGTTATGCTCTTCAAGGTGACTTCTGATAATGTCAGCTATAATTGATTCTAATAACTTGCCCACTATAGATGTCAGGCTTATTGGACGGTAATTTGAAGGAGTGGACTTATCCCCTGATTTGAATATAGGAACCACATTAGCCATCTTCCACAACTCTGGCACAACACTGGTAAGGATGGACGCATTGAATACACTCGTTAATGGCTGACTAAGCTCCATCTTGCATTCCTTAAGTACCCTTGAAAACAACTCATCGGGTCCCGGGGACTTATTTTGTTTCAGTTTGTCTATCTGTTTAATAACCATGTCCCTCGTGACAGTAATATTAGTTAACTTAAATTCATCAGGAACCAAATAATTGTTAATTACTGGAATCTCATTTACATCTTCCTGTGTAAAAACTGACAAAAAATAGTCATTAAATAAGGAACACATTTCCAGTTCATTATCCGTCAGCTGTCCATTCCCAGATTTCAGAGGTCCTACTTTTTCCTTCACCTTCGTCCTATACACTTGAAAGAACCCCTTTGGATTAGTCTTTGATTCATTAGCAACTCTAATTTCATAGTCACGTTTAGCCTTTCTAATCGCCTTTTTTACTTCTCTTTTAAGCTGAACATATTGGTCAGTAAGGTTAACCTCTCCTCTTCTGATGCGCCTATAAATTCCCCTTTTCTCCCCTAATAGATGCTTTAGCCTCCTGTTAACCCATTTGGGATCGTTATTATTAGACCTAATTTCTCTCTTGGGAATGTATATACTCTGGGCACTGTGTACATTATTAAGAAAACAATCATAAAAGCAGATCCCTTCATATTCATAAGTATGATTATCACCAATAAAATCATTAGCTAGATAACCCCAATCAAGATTAGACAGATGTTCCCTAAGTCCATTATAATCGGCAGAACGAAAATCAGGGATTTTTACTGTATTATCATTATTCTTGCATTCCCAATTAATGCTAAAGGTGATGGATTTGTGATCACTTGCGCCAAGCTCTTCAGTGATCTCCAGATTATTCACGAGTGTTTCCTTATTTGACAAGACTAGGTCTAGCAAATTATTACCCCTGGTAGGCTCAGTTACACTCTGTTTCAGAAAACAGTCCTGAACTGTTTCCATGAAGTCACTGGACTCTAGATTACCTGTCAAAGAATTCCAGTCAATTTGGCTAAAGTTAAAGTCCCCTACTATGACTACGTTACTGTGTCCAGAAGCCCTAACAATTTCGTCCCAAAGAAGTCTCCCTCTATCGTGATCCAAGCCTGGAGGTCGGTATATTACACCTAGAATTAGTTTTTCTTGACCCTCCACGAACTCTACCCAAACAGACTCTGTTACTGCTCCATCTATTTTTATACCTGTTTTTATGCAACAATTAATATTTTTTCGAACATACAATGCAACTCCTCCCCCCTTCCCATTACATCTATCCACATTGAACAACTTAAATCCCTGAATATTACACTCAGCAGTCATATCCCGACTCTTTAAATCATACCACGTTTCAGTTAATGCAATGATATCAAAGTTCCCAGCACATGCTACCAAACGTAGTTCATTAATTTTATTTCTTGCACTTCGACTGTTAGCATAAAATACCATCATATGTTTTTTCTTCTGCACATTTTTCCTATTCATCTTTGTTTTTACACAATTTCTGAAATTATCATTACCCAGAGTTACTCCATGACAGTTACCATTAAGATTCTTAATATCAGAGCATAAGTCAATATATCCATACTCATTATTAATCATTTCTAAACCCATACCTCTAACTAATCCTAGTTTAAAGTCCTAACAACCCCCTCAACTGAGTTAGCAAGAAAACCCACACCTGCCCTGGATAAGTGAACCCCATCCCTGGCATACATGTCATTTCGGCCATAGAAGTTGTCCCAGTTGTCAATGAATGGTACTGCATTATCCTTACAGTGTTTATCCAGCCAACAATTAATACCAATTGCTCTGGACAACCATTCATTACCAACACCTCTTCTTGGCAAAATGCCACATATAACAGGGCGCCCCCCCTTCTTCCTAATCATGTCTATAGCTGTCCTGAACTTTCTAACTAAATCCTCACTTCTACGCTTGCCTACATCATTGCCTCCAGCACTGAGGCAAATAATAGGATTGATCCCATTACCGTTCATGATGTTGTCAAGCCGGCTAACAATGTCCTCCATCCCAGCCCCAGGAAAGCATACCCTTTGTCTCCTACTCCTGTCCTTCAAGCAGAATGCCCTATCCATGTATCTAACCTGGCTATCCCCAACAACAACAATATTCTTACCTTCCTTGTTGTCATTCGTCGTGACGATCCCAGTAGTAGACTCACATTCGTCGGGTAGCACCGAGAATGCGTTGGAGGTTTCCACGGGAGTTTCCACAGCAGTCTCTTTCTTCTTCATCGTTTCTGGCTTTCCATTCGTCTTCTTGATCGTCAACTTCGTCGTCCCCTGCTGTCCAACCACTGACCACGATCCCTTCTTGACCTGAGGACTCGAAACAGGAGGACTACTACGAATCCTCTTGTTTTCCTCGGTCAGTCGCCGTATCTCCATCTTCGCTGCCCTCAATTCCTCCTTAAGCTGCTGGTAAAGCTGCTCGATGGAGGGCATCTTGGTTCAGTCCACGGGAGCAAACAAGACACTTCTTCACAGAGCCAAGTATAGGTCAGCACTCAAAGTACAGGTCACCACTCAAGAGCACACAAACAGGTCTTCACAGGAGAAAGTAATCTGGTCGACAACAAGAAAAGCAGCAGTAAAGTCTCTTCCTTGGATAGTAAAGGTGAGCAAAGTCTGACCTCGGACTCGCAGAAGGGAACCAGCTACTCCACTAAGGGAGGTTACAGTAGTTGGTTCAACGAAGAAGACACGGCATAACTGCTTCTCTTTAAACAAGCTAGACCTAATGATATTAACTTGCGCACCAGAGTCCATGAACACATGAACGGGCGCATTATGGACAGAAGCTTGTACTAATGGACCCATCGTTACATTAGAAGTTATGCAAACAGAAAGGTGAGTTGTCATCGGAGAAGGCATTTTCTACTTCATCCCCAAATTCCTCTATGTCAGAGACGTGTGAAGCAACATCATCAGCAGGATTGTCATTCTCGAGACTGCTTAAGGCTTCAAAGGAATTGTGAACGGGGATGGTGTACTCATTATCACCTACAGTCACCATGGGACGGTTTGACTGGGGCGCTCGAATTCCCCCGAATTGGAAGAATGAGCCTGGTTCTGGTTATTTTGAGAACCACGATGTCTGTTTCCTCTACGGGTTCTGCGGTTGGAACGGCCACGGAAAGACCTAGAGAACTGAAGGTTGTAGAGAGCATTGCACTCAGATGTGTCATGTCCATGTATTCTATGATAAGTACAGTAGGGAAGATCTGACTGGTACTCATCATCAGTACGACGCTTCTTAGGGTGACTGTCATGACAATTAATAGCAATATGGCCACGGTAACCACAATTGTAGCAAACTCTTTGACTGTGGGTACTGTACGTACTACGGGTGCTACGGGAATGATGGCTCTTAACACTTGCTTTGGATGATGGACGCGAGTGATTAAGGTTGGGAGTTTTGGTAGTAGCACAAACTAGAGGAGGTACAGGATTGGACAAGGTGTTTGGTATAGACTTACGATAAGGGAAGGTTCCCTCGGGACACAAATTTCGTACATGGATTAGAGCTGCAAGCGGTCCCATAGTAGCATCTAGCGGACTTGAATTGTACACATACCTAGATGTCGGTGGCATTAGTTGTTTAATAACTCAAAATGCAGCTAATTTGGCAAACCCATCAAGGGCTGGTTTATCGTTATCTTTAAGGTACCTGGAATTTTGACCTGCTTTAACAAATGAGGACATTAGGTTATTAAGACGAAGAGCAAACTCATCTAATGACTCTTCTGGTCTCGGAGCTGTGCAAACTAATTCTTTGAGAACAACGAACGGATCGGTTTCTCGCACCGGTTCAAGATAATTGCGAATTAACTGTTCATAATCTTGCCACCTGGTTAGATCTTGGAAGTCCTTCATACGAATTAAGTTAAATACATTTGAGGCTGCTGGAGAACGGGCTAGACTCTCCTTTCCGATACTTATTAAACAACTCTTAGATGGAAGACCATCAACTGAAGCATTAGCTCTGGCTCTAACTGCTGTAAACCAACCTTCAAGGTTGTCTGGGTCACCATTGAACAATGGCATAGCATCATACGGATCACGACTGAAATTACGCAGGCTAGAAGTCTGAGTATGTCTATCGTTTGATAAGGAGTTACTCGAATTTTGGGCTGACAAATTAATGGTTGTACTAGCAGCATGTGCTGAGGCATCGCTTGAGAAAACTTGAGACATATTTGCAAAATGTAAAACAAGACTTTAGAGAAACAAAAGAAAATGGTAACTGAGGAACACACAACACAGTGGACTTAAATGGGGAAAAAATGCTTAACTATTCTGCATAAGTAATTAAAAGTTGACAGGTTACACAGTAAGCAAAGAACTCACACAAGAAAAATATTCAACTTAATGAACAACACTTTGAAAATCAAGAGAACTTGTACTTTACTCAAAACTGATTTGTTCAACTTTTACTTTAAATTGAATGAATGGCACAGTGAGTTGTCTTTACTTTCAATGCAACAGGGAAATACACAACAAAATGATAAATCAATCAAACAGAAAAAATATTAAAATGGACTCAATAAATCTTGTGCACAATTAAGAAAACTGAGCAAAAACAATTCACTAAAAAAGGAATAAAATGGCATACAAAGAATAAAATATTATGCACAGAACAGAGCATAAGAAACTGCAACACAATATTTGCACAAGAATTATAGCAAAATGAGTCAATGTGTAATAATAAAAATTATTACACACACAAGAAAAGAAATATATCAAGGAATGAACACTTTAACTCTTAACTGCACTCAAGCAACACTTAACAAGCAAAAGAACAATTTACTCTAAAAGAAGAACTTAAAAATTGCACTAAGAGTGAATTTGTTCAATGAAACATGAAAAATAATAGGTGCTAAAACACATAACAAAAAAAGTTTGAACACTTACAGTGATGCAGAATACAACACATCAACATAAACACAATACTAGAATTTTCTTGCAATGGAACTTGATGTGTGAAAAATTTTGTAAAAAAATTATTTCTTGCTTGCACAAAATAATGGCACTATTGTCTGTGGAAATAAGACAAATTAGACACTGGCTAAATGAAAGAATATGAACACAAGAATGTTCAACACACAGGGAACAAAACAAAAATACACAAAAGCTGGGAAGAAAAAAAAATTATAACAGACAACACTGAGTTGTGATGCAGAATATGAGGTGAAAAATTTACTGAAATACTTCACTGGAATACTGAGAACACTAGGTGATTCTGAAGTGTAAACACAAGTTCTATACTGCTCATATGTTGCACACACAACAAAGGAAAAACACTAAGGGACTTAATTCAAGTATATAAAAAAAAGAAACACAACACAACAGACATGAAATAATAGCACAAAAATTAACACTGAATTAAGAAGAGAAAAAAAGAATATTGCAATCAGTATATAATAAACACTGAGTCTGATCAAGAGTCACTGAATGTCACTAAGAGAAAAATCACTGGAACACAAAAGAAATGTCTCAACACTCGCAAATGTCTCTATGAAAAAAAAATATTATCGCTGTAACGACTTGGTGAAGAATGAGGTTGATGGAGGATGGTTGGAGGATTATTTATGTCGTCTTGCTGCTGTCCTCTGCACACGTGATCGTAGAACTGCGCTTACATCGACGAGAGACACACACAGGAGGCTTTTAACGGTGGCACAAAACACACTCTAGCTCTTGACCTCCTATGTGGTCCTTAAAATATGGTGCTATAACCCTTAGTAGTTTACCAAAACACTGAAGAAGTTAGGTGAGTGGGTAATGGCTGAGTGAGGCGTCTGAGGCCGTGTGGTGAGTGTAGTTGGGTTTGTGGGTATAACAGGGCTAAGACCGGCAATGGTGCGACACACGTGGTCGTGGGTGGCTGGGCATATGGGTTGAACGGCATAAGCCTCACTGAGGACAGCCACACTGCTGCGAAGATAACTCTAAGCCGACTGGCTTAAAAACAAACCCACGAATTACCACAACACCACAAGGATGAAAAAAGAGCACTCAGGATGACTTGGAGCTTGAATCACAAGCGATGAAGACTACTCACGTGGCTTACTTGAGTACTGGGGTAAGACACCTGGGTTAGTTGCTAGCTGGCTTATCTTAACTCTTCACACAGAATAGCTTGATAACTTCTCACGATGAGCACAGCAGGGGTGGAAAGCTGGCTTGGCAGGCAAAATAATTGGATGGGGTAGACTAGGCTCGACTGGGCTTCCTCACCACAGACTGGAAGCTGGCTTATTTTGCAAACTCGGGTCAACCCCTCAGGAGTGATGCAAATAAGCAGATAAACACTAATACAAAGAGACTGACCAGTGAATAATGTAGAAGCTGGTAGGAGCTTGGGTGGGAGAACTGGCTTGAGGTAGCTGGCTGGCATTAACCTCGGTAGGCCTACTCACAAGATGTTTATCTCCAGAAATCGCTGTAATCGTCAGAATTACAGGCCCTCCGTTGCCACCATTTAGCGTAGGGGTTCTTAAATGGAGTTATCGAGGGTTGAAGGTGGACACACTTGTTGGATGGTAACGATATATTGTCAGACTGTGATGATGGGAAATGGAGCCCAGTGCCATGCCTGTCTTCGCCTATGTGTCTACGCCGAGTGAGGGGGAGGCAGAGGTACGAGCCTACACATGCGCATCCCGTGATGTCACACAAAGTCACAGGCCTACAAGGGATCTCCTATCTAAAGCACATAGATGTTACTAATATGCTATGCTATATAACACAGGGATCAGCAACTATGCTGACATGTATGTTGTTATCATGTCTCCCCTAACTCTCCTGTCCTCCAGTGTCGTCAGGCCGATTTCCCTTAACCTTTCTTCGTAGGACATTCCCCTTAGCTCTGGAACTAACCTTGTCGCAAACCTTTGCACTTTCTCTAATTTCTTAACGTGCTTGATCAAGTATGGGTTCCAAACAGGTGCTGCATATTCCAATATGGGCATGATGTACACGGTGTACAGTGTCTTGAACGATGCCTTACTGAGGTATCGGAAAGCTATTCTCAGGTTGCCAGGCACCCATATGCTGCAGCAGTTATCTGGTTGATGTGTGCTTCTAGAGACGGTCTCGGTGTTATACTCACCCCAAGATCTTTCTCCTTGAGCAAGGTTTGCAGTCTTTGGCCACCTAGCCTGCACTCAGTCTGCGGTCTTCTTTGCCCTTCCCCGATCTTCATGACTTTCCATTTGGCAGGGTTAAATTCGAGAAGCCAGTTGCTGGACCAGGTGTCCAGCCTGTCCAGGTCTCTTTGAAGTCCTACCTGATCCTCATCTGATTTAATTCTCCTCATTAACTTCACATCATCTGCAAACAAGGACACTTCTGAATCTAACCTTTCCATCATGTCATTCAAATATACCAGAAATAGCACTGGTCCTAGGACCGACCCCTGTGGGACCCTGCCCGTCACAGGTGCCCATGACTCGCTGTTGCCTCCCTGTCAGGTATTCTCTGATCCATTGCAGTACCCTTCCTGTTATACATGCCTGATCCTCTAGCTTCTGCACCGATCTCCTGTGAGGAACTGTGTCAAAGGCCTGCTTGCAGTCCAAGAAGATGCAATCAACCCACCCCTCTCTCTCGTGTCTTACTTCTGTTACTTTATAATAAAACTCCAGTAGGTTTGTGACACGGGATTTGCCTTCCATAAATCCGTGCTGGTTGGCGTTTATACTCTTGTTCCGTTCCAGGTGCTCCACCACTCTCCCCCTGATAATCTTCTCCATTAGTTTGCATACTATGCACGTCAGTGACACTGGTCTATAGTTTAGTGCCTCTTTTCTGTCTCCTTTTTTAAATACGGGTACTACATTTTCCGTCTTCCATACCTCAGGTAGTCGCCCAGTTTCAAGGGATGTGTTGAAGATTGTGGTTAGTGGCACACACAGCATTTCTGCTCCCTGTGTGTGTGTGTGTACTCACCTACTCACCTAGTTGAGGTTGCAGGGGTCGAGTCCAAGCTCCTGGCCCCGCCTCTTCACTGGTCGCTACTAGGTCACTCTCCCTGAACCATGAGCTTTATCGTACCTCTGCTTAAAGCTATGTATGGATCCTGCCTCCACTACATCGCTTCCCAAACTATTCCACTTACTGACTACTCTGTGGCTGAAGAAATACTTCCTAACATCCCTTTGATTCATCTGTGTCTTCAGTTTCCAACTGTGTCCCCGTGTTGCTGTGTCCAGTCTCTGGAACATCCTGTCTTTGTCCACCTTGTCAATTCCTCTCAGTATTTTGTAAGTCATTATCATGTCTCCCCTATCTCTCCTGTCCCCCAGTGTCGTCAGGTTGATTTCCCTTAACCTCTCATCATAGGACATACCTCTTAACTCTGGGACTAGTCTTGTTGAAAACCTTTGCACTTTCTCTAGTTTCTTTACGTGCTTGGCTAGGTGTGGGTTCCAAACTGGTGCCGCATACTCCAATATGGGCCTAACATACACAGTGTACAGGGTCCTGAACGATTCCTTATTAAGATGTCGGAATGCTGTTCTGAGGTTTGCCAGGCGCCCATATGCTGCAGCAGTTATTTGGTTGATGTGCGCTTCAGGAGATGTGCCTGGTGTTATACTCACCCCAAGATCTTTTTCCTTGAGTGATGTTTGTAGTCTCTGGCCCCCTAGACTGTACTCCGTCTGCAGTCTTCTTTGCCCTTCCCCAATCCTCATGACTTTGCACTTGGTGGGATTGAACTCCAGGAGCCAGTTGCTGGACCAGGTCTGCAGCCTATCCAGATCCCTTTGTAGTTCTGCCTGGTCTTCGATCGAATGAACTCTTCTCATCAACTTCACGTCATCTGCAAACAGGGACACCTCGGAGTTTATTCCTTCCGTCATGTCGTTCACAAATACCAGAAACAGCACTGGTCCTAGGACTGACCCCTGTGGGACCCTGCTGGTCACAGGTGCCCACTCTGACACCTCACCACGTACCATTACTCGCTGCTGTCTTCCTGACAAGTATTCCCTGATCCATTGCAGTGCCTTCCCTGTTATCCCTGCTTGGTCCTCCAGTTTTTGCACTAATCTCTTGTGTGGTACTGTGTCAAACGCCTTCTTGCAGTCCAAGAAAATGCAATCCACCCACCCCTCTCTCTCTTGTCTTACTGCTGTCACCATGTCATAGAACTCCAGTAGGTTTGTGACACAGGATTTCCCGTCTCTGAAACCATGTTGTCTGCTGGTGATGAGATCATTCCTTTCTAGATGTTCCACCATTCTTCTCCTGACAATCTTTTCCATGATTTTGCATGCTATACATGTCAGTGACACTGGTCTGTAGTTTAGTACTTCATGTCTGTCTCCTTTTTTAAAGATTGGGACCACATTTGCTGTCTTCCATGCCTCAGGCAATCTCCCTGTTTCGATAGATGTATTGAATATTGTTGTTAGGGGTACACATAGCGCCTCTGCTCTCACTCTCAGGACCCATGGAGAGATGTTATCTGGCCCTGTGAGGGAAAAGTTCAATAGATAGGAGTAGAGAGGGAATATATATTAACAATAGTTTCATTGCCGGCTACTCGTTAAGGTAGGGTCAGTCTAGCTCCCGATATTCCGGCCTTTTCTCCCCCAACCCCTAAATTGATAGTTTGTCTGCCGGCTACTAGTTAAGGTAGGGCAAGTCAAGCTCCCGTTTTTCCCGCCTTTTTTCCCCCTCCCTGAAAGTGATAGTTTGACTGCCAGCTGCTTGTTAAGGTAGGGTCAGTCTAGCTCCCGCTATCCCTTCCCCTCCCTCTTCCCCCCCCCCCCGAAAGGTGACGTGTGGGGCTCTGGTCAAACAGTAAATCACTCGACTCACAGCTCCCAACTCTACTGTAAGTACATGCCTGCCTTGTATTCTAGTGGATTTATTGGTTGAAAGCTTCACTTTTGATCAATAATAAACTTAGTCTTTTCAGCCTTGCTCTATGTTGACTGTTGTAATAATCACCACATCTTTTAAGTATCAGACTTACCATGGAGAGTGATTATTTAAGCAGTGGGTAACCTGTCTATCTTTCCAGCTTGGATGTCAGAGAGGGTCACCTGGCAATCAACGAGCAGAACAGGAGAAGGACTAATGTCCAGAGACTTCTCCATTTTGTATTGAACTACCTGTGCACCTGTATGAAAGTGCAGGACGTAACTCCACAGCATTGCGGCAGTAAAGAACCTGCTTTCCTGTCATCGGGATAATAATCACAGCGAATCTCTGTGAAGAACTAGCCAGTGGATGGTCACCAACACCTGCGACCTCCCCCCCCCTTATCATCAGCAACGGCTACGGTTTCAACAACAGTGTCACCAACACTAGACACCCTTGTAGATATTAGCGTTGAGTTCAAATGTTATTTTATTCATTTCATTTTTCATTTTTCTTTCAAATAGGATATACCTTTCATGTTTTGTTGTTTTATGTTTGATTTAATAAATAGTGTTTATCTTTGTGAATTATTATTTCTTTTTCTATTCATTAATTTTCCTGAGGAGGAGCCAGCCTGAGTAATACTGTCTGAAGTTGTTACAGGGCTGAGTAAGCCTTCACAGGCCCCATTGCCTTTGAGGTATCTAGCTCACTCAGAAGCCTCTTCACTTCTTCCTTGGTTGTGTGTACTGTGTCCAGCACATGGTGGTGTACCCCACCTCTCCATCTTTCTGGAGCCCCTTCTGTCTCCTCTGTGAACACTTCTTTGAATCTCTTGTTGAGTTCCTCACATACTTCACGGTCATTTCTTGTTGTCTCTCCTCCTTCCTTCCTTAGCCTGATTACCTGGTCCTTGACGGTTGTTTTCTTCCTGATGTGGCTGTATAACAGCTTTGGGTCAGATTTGGCTTTTGCTGCTATGTCGTTTTCATATTGACGCTGGGCCTCCCTTCTTATCTGTGCATATTCGTTTCTGGCTCTACGACTGCTCTCCTTATTCTCCTGGGTCCTTTGCCTTCTATATTTCTTCCATTCCCTAGCACACTTGGTTTTTGCCTCCTTGCATCTTTGGGTGAACCATGGGCTCATCCTGGCTTTTTCATTATTCCTGTTACCCTTGGGTACAAACCTCACCTCAGCCTCCTTGCACATTGTTGCTACATATTCCATCACCTCATTAACTGGCTTCCCTGCCAGTTCTCTGTCCCACTGAACCTCATTCAGGAAGTTCCTCATTCCTGTGTAGTCCCCTTTCCTGTAGTTTGGTTTCATTTCTCCTGGCCTTCCTGCTTCCCCCTCCACTTGTAGCTCTACTGTGTATTCGAAGCTCAAAACCACATGATCGCTGGCTCCAAGGGGTCTTTCATATGTGATGTCCTCAATATCTGCACTACTCAAGGTGAATACTAAGTCCAGTCTTGCTGGTTCATCCTCTCCTCTCTCTCTTGTAGTGTCCCTTATGTGTTGGTACATGAAGTTTTCCAGTACCACCTCCATCATCTTAGCCCTCCATGTATCTTGGCCCCCATGTGGCTCCAAGTTCTCCCATTCGATCTCCTTGTGGTTAAAGTCACCCATGATCAGGAGCTTTGCCCTGCATGCATGAGCTCTTCTGGCCACTGCAGCCAGTGTGTCAACCATCGCTCTATTGCTCTCGTCATACTCTTGCCTTGGCCTCCTGCTGTTCTGTGGTGGGTTATACATCACTGCAATTATCACCTTGGGACCACCAGAGTGAAGCGTTCCCGCTATGTAATCACTTTCTTCTCCGCTGTCTCCTCTCTCCAGCTCATCAAAATTCCATCGGTGTTTGATCAGCAATGCCACTCCTCCACCCCCCCTGTTCCTTCTGTCTTTTCTCAGGATCTGGTATCCCGCTGGAAAGATGGCATCTGTTATCATACCTGTAAGCTTGGTTTCTGTGATCGCTATAATGTCTGGTGATGCCTCTTTGACTCTTTTGTGCCACTCCTCCCACTTGTTTGTTATTCCATCAGCGTTTGTGTACCATACCTTCAGTTTCCTTTCCAACACTGTGGTTTGGGGGGCCTGTGAGGGTGGGAGACCTGGTAGCATACTGTGGGATTCTATGGTTGGGGGTTGGGTGGAAGCTGTGGGTATGGATTGTATTGTGTGTTGGGATGGTGTGATAGGTTGTGGGGTTCTGAGGATAGTTGTGTGTGTGCTTGCCCTTGCTGCTCTGTTCTGCTCTGACTGACCTCTGCTGGTTCCATCCTTGTCTCCTTTCCTAGCTCCTTTCGCTTTTTTGTCCTCTCCCTCAGCTGATGTCTCTCTGTTCATGTTTTGTCTCTGTCTAGGAACACCTTCTTGTACTCTTCCGAGCTTTTCAACCGTGGTTTCTCTTGGAGGATCCTGTTCCGCACTGCTTCTGTCCTGAGAATCAGCTTGATCGGTCGGTTTCTCCCCTTCAAGTACCCCCCTATTCTCTGAAAATTTACAATCTCATCCATGTCTTCTCCCCCTATTTCCGTGATAATTTCCTCAATCTCCTTTCTTTCTACCTGCCATCTTTCAGTGTGTGTCCTTTCCTCTCTCTCCCGAAGCCCATGGATAATCACTGATTTTGCCCTTTCCTCCTCCCATTGCCTCTCCCTCTGTGACTCTGGTTCCTGTTTGTATGTGGTCATTTTCTCCCTTAATTTTTCCATTGGCTCTTGGTAGCATGGTTGTGCCTCAGCATTCAACCTATCTCCCTCTCCATCTGCACCCATCTGCTCTTCCCTTCCGCTCCCTGGCCCTTCTTTGCAGGCTGATATGACCTTAGCATACTTCATATCTCCTTCCTTCCTGTTCAGCCTCTCGGCTTCGTATGGTATGTCTTCTCTGGTTACTACCCCTGAGACTTGCTTCAGCCTGTTTACCTCAAATTCTAGGACCTTTATCCTGGCTACTGCAGTTTCGACTTGTGCCTCCCAATTCTTCGTCTCCTTCTCCAACCTCTTTTCCCATTTCACAGAGAGCTCTTTCTCCATTTTTTCAGAAAGCTCTCCTAATTTTCTCTCCCATTCTTGCTCTATCCTTTTCCACTGTTCCTCCATCCATTCCTCCCTACCAGTACCATTGTCATCTGATCCTTGATTCCTGCGAGTCCCAACCATTTTTTTTTTTTAGTGAAAGAGAGAAAGAAAAAAAAAGAAAAAGGGGGAGAGAGTGAGAGAGAAGGAGAGAGAGAGAAGGGGAGCCTAGAAGGAGGGGAAAAGAAGGGTAAAAGGGGGAGAAAGTAAGAGAGAGGGAAAAGGTAAGAGAGAGGGGGGAGTGACAAGGGAAGAGAGAGAGAGAATAGAAGAGGAAGAGAGAGAGGGAGAGAGAGAGAGGAAGAGAGAAAGTGAGAGGAAGAGAGAGAGGATGAGAGAAAGGGAGAGATAGAGAGAGAGAGACACAGAGAGAGAGAGAGAGAGAGAGAGAGAGAGAGAGAGAGAGAGAGAGAGAGAGAGAGAGAGAGAGAGAGAGGAGGGAGAGAGATGGGGGGGAAAGGAAGGGTTATAGTGTCACTTCACAGGAAGGTGTGAAATCCTGTATATATGTGTGTGTGTGTGTGTGTGTGTGTGTGTGTGTGTGTGTGTGTGTGTGTGTGTGTGTGTGTGCTACAGCTATTCAATTGCCTAACAGCAGAGTTGTTCTCACCAAGTGTGTGTGGATATGTTTATGTAAATAGTCCTTATTTCCCACGTATGTACTATATATGTATTGTATATGTACCCAATCTCTTGGTTCCCACTGTACTCTTATGCGTTTAAAATTACGTTAAAAAATAAATACACTAGGCTTCGCCTACATGCCGCTACCTCTAAATTCTATTAAATACCAGTAAATGCTGCTTATTCTAATTCTGATAGCTCGAGGAGAGTGACCCTCAATTCCAGCTAGAGACAGGTACTATTGACCCCATGCAACTCAAACTAGGTGAATATTACTTGCGGCTGGCAGTGCAGTAACGTTGCTTGTCTGTCCTGTCTCCCAGAAGTTGAAGTTTGATGCTTCTCGGTAATTTTTCCACTAACTTCCTGTATGCACTATAGTCTCTACCTCTTCTAATTTTTTCACTCACGCACTGTATTTACTGACACATCTATACATATCTCTTATCTCCCTGGTCTTGAGTCGCACTTATTCTTCAAATACTCCACTGCGTTATTATGGCAACACTATTTAGGCCTGACACAACCGTTCACCCTTCCAACGGCCCCCAATAACACTCAGCCACTAATTTCCTTTGTTTTCTTTTCTGTGATCACTTATATTTCCTTTTTTCGGGGCTTAAGTGATTATATGCACTCTTATGCGTGCACACACCTATATCCCACACTCTATTCCTTACGGCACAGTCAGAAATTACCACCAAAACATGAGCTCAAACCGCGTGACTCCTCCACAAGTGTGTGTGTGTGTGTGTGTATGTGACTCAACAATCAATATTTGCACCAATAACTCATTACAGTTGTGACCGAGTGTGGAAGTGTGAATTGCTCATTACACTATAATTTGTTCATGATTGTAGCCATGTATAAACGTAAGTAACCATTCTTACAGAATTCATTACCTTTGTAACTTGTGAGCTCATTACCTTTGTACCTAGTTCATCTATCAAAACTTTGGGGGCCCAGTCCCTGGACCCATTACGTACCTCTGTAATCTGTAAATACCTTTGTAACTTGTCATGATTGTGACCAGACCTACCTGGAGTTCATTACCTTCGTAAATTGTGAGTTCATTACCTTTGTAAATTGTGACTTCATTACCTCTGTAACTTGCTCAGCTATCAAAACTTTGGAGTCCAGTCCCTGGACCAATTATGTACCTCTGTAATCTTTTGACTACCGCCCACAGGATGGGTATGGGGTGCATAATAAACATATTAAACTAACTCTCCAAGGACCCACGGGGAGATGTCTGGTCCCATTGCCTTTGAGGTATCAAGGTCCCTTAGCAGCTTCTTCACCTCCTCCTCAGTTGTGTGTATGTCATCTAACACTTGTTGGTATATTCCTTGTTGGCGTCCCCCTCTGTTCTGTCCACCCAGAGGCCTTCCTGTCTCCACTGTAAATACTTCCTTAAATCTCTTGTTGAGCTCCTCACATACCTCCTGATCGCTTCTGGTGAGTTCCCCACCTTCTTTCCTCAGCCTGATCACCTGGTCTTTGACTGTTGTCTCTTCCTCCTAATGTGCCTATACAGCAGTTTTGGATCAGACTTGGCTTTCGATGCTGTCTCGTTTTCATACTGTCGCTGGGCCTCCCTCCTTATCTGTGCATACTCGTTTCTGGCTCTTCAACTAGTCTCTCTATTTTCCTGGGTCCTTTGCCTCCTGTATCTTTTCCATTCTCTGTTGCACTTAGTTTTTGCCTCCCTACACCTTCAGGTAAACCAAGAACTCACTTTGGTCTTCCCATTATTTCTATTGCCCTTGTGAACAAACCTTTCCTCTGCCTCCTTGCACTTTGTTGCTACATATTCCATCATTTCATTTACTGACTTTCCTGCCAATTCTCTGTCCCACTGAACCTCCTGCAGGAAGTTCCTCACACCTGTGTAGTCCCCTTTTTTATAGTTTGGCTTTTCCCATCCAACTCCTGTTACCCTCTCTACACAGAACCATGTGATCACTAGCTCCAAGGGGCCTCTCATATGTGATGTCCTCAATCTCTGAACTGCTCAGGGTGAACACAAGGTCCAGTCTTGCTGGTTCATCCTCCCCTCTCTCAGGTAGTGTCCTTAACATGTTGATGCATAAGGTTTTCCAGTTCCACATCCATCATCTTGGCTCTCCATGTTTTGGGACCCCCATGTGGCTCCAGGTTTTCCCAATTGATCTCCCTGTGGTTGAAATCGCCCATAACCAGTAACTTTGCTCTTCTAGAGTGAGCTCTTCTTGCCACCTCGGCCAGTGTGCCCACCATCGCTCTGTTGCTCTCATCATATTCCTCTCTTGGCCTCCTGCAGTTCTATGGTGGATTATACATCACTGCAATGACTACCTTATGTTCCCCAGACTGAAGTGTACCTACTATGTAGTTCCTTCCTCCAATCTCGTCCATGCCTTTCATTTCCTCAAATCTCCATTGGTCTTTTGTGAGCAGTGCAATCCCTCCTCCCCCTCTGCTCCTTCTATCTTTCCTCAGGATCTGATATCCTGGCAGGAAGATTGCATCTGTTGTCTCAGTGAATTTCGTTTCTGTGACTACTATGATGTCTGGGGACTTCTCATTGATTCTTTCATGCCACTCCTCATATTTATTCGTTATTCCATCAAAGTTCATGTACCAAACCTTCAACTTCTTTTCTAATACAGTGATTCATTGTCCACATCACTCTTGGGCCGTGCGGACAGGCTGCGCAGTAGCTCCCAAATCATCTGGCTTTCTGCACAGTTTTCGTATTCATCTCTCAACTCTTGAGTAGAGAGGACGTAGTTGGAACTGCACTCTGACCCCTGGTGGCAGGTGACAGTTTTTTCATCATGGCGGAGAGTGGCTGCAGATGTGTGAACACTATCTGTTTGGAATTAGTGAGGGGCGTGCTTGCTGCCCAGAATACCAACATGTTGCTGATGGCGATATTGCGGGATACGTACGGTATCGCTAATGAAGATCTTTATGGAGTCTCACTGAATGGTGTGGCACGCATTTTCGTCAAGTTCCGGCTGAGCAGTACATATGACAACATGGTGGCCAAGTATCAGGATGTGGTTAAGATGGTTACCCCTGGTGTTTGTGTCCGTCTTCATGACGTATCAAGATTCTACACCTGAGTCAAGTTGCATAATGTACCTTTCGAGGCAGATGAAAGTGATTTACGGCAGGTGTTTGGACGATATGGGATGATCCACATGGCGACATTGGGACGTTGGCGAGATGGGCCACTAGTTGGCTTCCCTGAAGGGACGTTTTCACTGAAAATGTCCCTAAGGCATCCTATTTCATCTTATGTGGGAATGAAGGACTTCCGGACTCAGGTGTACGTAACATACTCAGGTCAGAGGCGTACGTGCTGTGTGTGTGGGGCGTATGACCACATAGCGCCGACTTGTCCAACGAGACGTGGGAAACCTGAAGCTGAGGCGGGATCTGATGGTACTACAGACCAACTGACGTATGCAACGGCAACGCAACGTAAGCCTTTGTCATGGGAGGCGTGGAGTGTGGAGGTGGAGAGGGAGGAGGCGTCGTCACCTGAGTGTGTGACACTCACTGGACTTGACGAGGACGTAGGCTTGGTGTCGGCGAAGAGTGGCGAGGAGTCTGCAATTGCACACCATGTTTTGGAAGCTACAATTCAGGAGGCCCTGGATGGCTTACTGAATGTTTCGGTCAATGCTGGCTTGGATGATGTGAGTGTAGAGGCTGAGGTGGGTGGCCTCAATGAGAAGGTTGTGAGTGATGAGGGGCGGGTCCAGAATGTGGCAGTGGAGGTCCACAGGGAAGATGCCCAGGAGGAGGCGAAGCGTGAAAAGCGTGGCTCTCGCAAGAGGACGGCTGTCATTTCTGATAGTGAGGATGTTTTGACGCCTGGGCAAAGGACGGGGAAGAAAACCTGGCATGATCCAACGCCTAGAGAGAAAGGTGGTTTAAAGAATGTAGAGCGTGAGCAAGGTGAAGGTGATGGGAAGTGTGGGGGGCGGGGTGGGGTTTCTCGCCAGGGTTCAAAGTGTGTTTGGGTGTCTAAGGGAAAGCCCTCATTACGGCTTTCAGGTGTCTTACTTTAAATGTTAATGGGTTGAAGGCAGTGGGCAAATGTAAAGTTCTGGAGGGTTATTTGAGGAGATATGTGCCAGACCTTGTGTTCTTGCAGGAGCATAATTATAAATATTTAGGTGAATTGTCAATTAGCGGATATGACGTGTACATGGGTTGCTCTACACGACTGAAAGGTGGTGTGGCACTATTAATTAAGGAAGCCAGCCCATTTCTTTTGCATAGGTGTAAGGTAGGGGAGGAGGGGTGGGTGGTTAGGGTCGAGGGTATGTGGGGAGGGGTTCGGGTGGGTTTCATTGGGGTGTATGGGCCGGCGGAAGGGGATATGGGTGTTAAAAATAGATTCTTTAGGGATGTCCTTGTCTACTATTTCAGATCGCTGCCAGGTATTACAATTATAGGGGGTGATTGGAACTGTGTTGTCCGACGTAAGGATGTAGAGCCTAGGAGGAGGGTTTTTTTCGGGGGTTTTAGGGGATCTGTTGAGAGGTGTGAATGTAGTGGATGTTGGAGGGGAGGTGAGCGGAGTGACGCATACATTTATTAAGCATGATTATGCGGCGAGGCTCGATCGTATTTAAGTATCTCGGGGGGTGAGGGTGAGCAGTGTGTGTGCATTGAATGTAATCTTCTCTGATCATCATGGGGTTCTGGTGGATTTAAATTGGGAGGGTTTGCCAAAGCGTTTCAGAGGTTTCTGGAAGATGAATGTTGGGTTATTGAAAACAGGGGAGGGGAGGGAATCTTTTGTGTGCACTTGGAAAAGGTGGTGGGCTGATGGAGGGAGGGGGGGTTGATGTGATTGGGTGGTGGGACTCAGTCGGTAAGGGAAAGGTGAGGGATTTTTATCAGAAGAGGGGAAAGGAAGAGAGGCAGTTTCAATATGGGATTTTAAATTACCTTGAGGGTCAACTACAAGAATGCTATATGGGAGGGGGGGTGCATATCCGATGGGTGAGATTGAGGGTTTGAAACAACGGATTAGGGATATTCAAAATCACAATTTTGATGCTGCAAGGGTTGCAGGGGGCCTTGATGAGGTCTTATGGGGGGACCGTCGGCGTATGTCTTGCGGGAGCAGGGGACACGTCATAGGGCCACAGAGGTGATGAGTTTGTGGGTACAGGAGCAATTGGCGGGATATCGTCAGGGGCAGGTGCTTTCGTCTACAGAGGGTATGGGTTGTTATGTGGATGCGTGGTACGAGAAGAATGGTAAAAGTGTGGGGGTTAATTGTGAGGCGTTAAGCGCAATGGGCAAATGGGTAAACTGTAATCTAGTGCATAAGGATCGATTGAGTTTGGGTGGGCCTATAAGTGAGGAGGAGATTAGGGTGGCAGTGGAGGGGATGAGCATGGGTAAATCGCCTGGTATTGATGGTATCCCTTGTGATTTTTATAGGGAAAACTGGGAGTGTTTGCGTGAGTTTTTAGTGGAGTTATTTAATGTCATGAAAACCAGGGGTAGGTTGGGGGAACAGCAGAGAACGGGTGTAGTGGTCATGATCCCTAAAAAAAAGTCTTGTGAATGTGTGCATGACTAGCGTTCAATCACCTTAATATGTGGCGATTACAAGATCTTTGCTAAAGTGTTGGGAAATAGGTTGAAAGGTGTTCTTGCCAGCGTTTTGGACGAGGGTCAATATGGAGTGCCTGGGCGTTCGATGTGTGTGGGGCAGGGGATTATACGTAGGTTTATAGATGAAAATGGGGGAAACATCAAGGGTGGGGTTTTAGCATTAGATTGGCATGCAGCGTATGACTGTGTGGAGCGTGAGGCGCTGTGGAAGTTTATGCAATGGCAGGGGTTTGGGGGGAAATCGTCAGTTGGACTAAGGTGTTGTATGAGAAGGCAATGGTTAGGGTACAAGTGAATGGTAGATTAGGTCAACCTGTTAGGATGGAAAGGGGCTTAAGGCAGGGATGCCCTGTGTCGCAGCTTCTCTTTGCATTACTCCAGGACCCGTTCTATAGGGCTGTGCGTTGGGGCATATGGGAAGGGATGGTGTGGGATGGGGTGTCTGTGGAACCGGGGATCGTTGGATATGTTGATGACACCACAGTGCTATTTAGAAGGTCTGAAGATTTACCTAGGGTTAGTGAGTTGGTGGAGAGTTTTGGCATGGCAACAGGGATGACGCTTAATAAAGACAATTAAATGTTATTGAGGGTGGGGGATGGTGTGGGTGAGGTATACGAACAGGGTGAAGGTTGGTCCCTGGTAAGTAGACTTAAGGTATGTGGGGTTGTTCACATGGAAAATATCCTGGAGGCACGGAAGGTGAATTTGAAAGAAGCTGTAGATAGGGTTTTGGGTAGATTAGCGGGTTTGCGTACAGGAGGTTTGATGCTGCACCAGCATGCTATTGTGGTGAATGTGAAACTGTATAGTAAGCTATGGCATGTGGCAGTTATATATCCCTTGGAAACATGTGATGAGAAGCGTCTGTTGAAGCGTGTGTATCACTATATTTGGGGTTCGGGTTGTGATTGGTTGTCGAGAGATGTTTTGTGTTTACCGGTACGCCAGGGAGGGCTGGGGTTAATGGCGCTGCATCTAAGGTTGTTGGGTATGTACGTTAAACATAGTTATTTGAGGGAGGGCAGAATCACAGGTACAGGTTTGGCATGGGTGAGAAGGGACTTGGTACGTTAGGCAAGGGGTAGGGTAGAGATGTTCAGGTGTGTGAGGGAATGTTGAGGTTGTTGTGTTATGCAAGGGAACCCTGCGGGGTTAAGATAGGAACACTGGCTCGGGTGGGTGGTGGGGAGGTAGTTGCTAGGGTTGTGGGTTTGTATCCGATGTATGCATGGAGTGATATATGGGGGCGCCTGCAAGGGTTGCGATTGAAGGCTGTGGTGCGGGAGGTAATGTTTAAATTTCTCCATAATATATTGCCGTCGGGGGAGGTATTAGGTAATAGGCGTGTGCAGGAGGGACGGGAATGTTTTGAGTGTGGGGGTATTGACACTATTTTCCATGCAGTATATTTTTGTGAAAGGTTGGAACCAGTGAGAGAGTGGTTTAGCAGGGTTTTACGTATGGTGGGTGGGGGTGGTATTTCTGTTCTACAGGCATTAAGCTTGGATGTGAGGGGGGGGGTGCCGGTACAAAATGCGATGGGTCATTTGGTAGCCGACTTCGTGTATACGTCGTGGGTTTTACGGAGAGCGCCGGTGGGGGAGCGAATTAAGGCCCTGGCAGCGATATTTTATGGGACACAAAGGATGAATAAGGATATCACTGGAAATAGATGGTATTCCAAATTTTTAGATGGATATCGTAGCTTTAGAGTGGAGGACTTATGGGCATTACAAATTCAGGGGACGTGACGAGGCTGGCTTCTTGAGGAAGGCGCGGGTGTGATTGGTGCATTTGGAGGACAAGAGGTGTAATGCAAGTTGTGTGGGTCAAGTGAGTAGCTTGGTGTCAGGGAATTTTTAATGACATGTGTTATGCGAAGTGAGGGATTGAGAAACTGGTATGAGTAAAGTGGAGCTTTAATTTAGCAAGGTATGAAGTCTGGTACTTTATGTGATTGTGAGCCTCTTGTGTGCAAGATGACTGTGAAGGTTCTTATTATGCTAATGTATCTTTTTTAACAAATGTACTTCCTGTGTCTTGCAGGGTGTGGCTGTGTCTTGCAGGGTGTGGCTATGTCTTGCAGGGTGTGGCTGTGTCTTGCAGGGGTGTGGCTATGTATGAAGCATGTTTAAGAAAGCTTCTGTATTAAGATATGTTGATTTATGTTCTTTTTTTTGGATTTTATTGGATTTTAATTTTTATATATTATTATTAATACATATACTTCTACTTCTATGAAGTGATGGTATGTTTACGTAGACTATTTTATTATGCTGTATTGTTATGTAGGGGTTTAATTATGCTTTTGGAGAGGTATGTTGTGTCTGTGTATACCGCTGTATTCATTGTGGTTTTTGTACGTATGTTATACATGTGTTTATGCTTTTGTGTTTCCTGGGTTATGCAGGAATGTGGTTATGTATGAAGCGTGTTTCAGAATGTTTCTATTTTCAACCATGTTAATTAATGTTATTTTATAGTCTTGGTTATGATGGTGACGCCAGATACAGCTGTTGGGAATAGTGGGGGGGGGGGGGGTTGTAGTGTGTGTTGTATTCTTATAGTAACTATTTGCACAGGGATGTTGCATACGGGTTGTTATAATGTTTCATTTCTAGTTTTCCATGAGCATCTGTTTTATGTCTGCATGTTAAACTATATGCTTCCTTGTGTTGCGATTTACGTTCTGTGTTTTGTTTTTATTTATACATTGTTATTATGGGTTTGTACCACTGTAATGTAACATTTATATATTGTTATTATGGGTTTGAACCGCTGTAATGTAACATTTATATATTGTTATTATGGGTTTGTACCACTGTAATGTAACATTGTGTATTGATGTTTTGTATTATTATTTTGTCATAATGTTTTAAGTATTATAAAATATGTTGGTAAACATATATGCTATAGGTCTAGCTATGTGATTGTATAATATCTATTATGGTGGAGGAGATAGTGGTATATGATTTATTATAGCATGTCTTTTAGTGCATTTTTGTAGTAGGATGACATATGTTGACCACAAAGCTCTTATCTGATTTTTATTTATGCATGATGAACAGCCTAGGTGACTCCAAGTGTATATAGCGACTGTCGGAATGTTGAGCAATTCATATGGTGTACTGTGCTTATGAATTCTCATTTGGATACCTGTTTGTTAAGGGATGGTGGTTTTCTATATATTTATTTTTTTATGTTGTAATATTACGTTTTAAATAAAAAAAAAATACTGTGATCCTGGGAGAAGATTGGGGTTGGCGGATCGGGAGCCCTGGCGGGTGCCTACGGGGGCAGAGTTCCCATAGGGGGTTGCTGTATGGGTGGGGTTTGTGGTGTGGTGGGTGGGGGCAGAGGGATCAGTGTGTGAGTTTCGATTTAGATTGCTTAGTTGCCTTGGGGCTATCGCGGTTGGAGTCCTTCTGCGTGTGTTTCTGGAGGGTGTGTTTGCCCTTCCACCTGCATCTGGGTTCTTCTGCTCAACTTTGTCATTTCCTCTCGTTCCTTGTGTGTGTGTATACACTCTCCTATTTATATGTACATATTTCTTCGCGGGGGGTTGAGTCTAAGCGAGTGACAACGCCTTCAAAAGTTACTTGTACAAGCAGCACATTCATCCACCACTCGCTACATTTAGAAGTTACTCGCTACACTTAGCGCTTCACAAAAATATTAGTTTGTATCTTGAGTCGCGACCTACAAGAGCGGCGCTTCAAAGTGAGTGTAATCACGACAGTCCTACTGTATTAATACCCCCAGTGGAAACAAGTCACTTTGACCTTTTTTGGGTACCCTAGGTACTGTACACATATGCTACTATGTAAGATAATTTATATAACTCTGTGTGTACTTGTACCTAAATAAAAATTACTCATATTGTTATTGCCTTATTCATGTTAAGTCAGTGTTAAGTTTGCCGGAAATGCTCTGCGTATTTAAGGTCTTTCTGCGTAAACACCCAAATATCATTCACCTTTGTACATTGTATCATGTTGATATAAAGTATTATTATTATTACTTAAGCTGCTCTCCTCTGATAGCCCCAAGCACTGTATAACCCCAACGAGTTTAGCGTTCCATGTGAACGTAACGAAAAAAACTAATAACGCCACTATATTTCTCCGAGGCCAAACAAACGTCACCTTTTCATTAAAAGTGCAAAGTACACGAATGGAAATAAGTCACTTTGTCCTACCTTATTGGGATGTTATCCTAGGTCCTCTACACATATGCTGCTATGATAATCTATGTAAATGTATATGTATATACCTGAATAAACTTACAATTTGAAAAGTAGGGCAGGAAGGTAGGCTGGGCGAGGCGCACCTGACCATCACCAGTCTTTATACCAGTCACACTCTTGTTGTAACTCACACATGTTAGTGAAGTGTCTCGACGTGTGGCTAATATTTTAAAAATAAAGTGCCAATTCTGTCCAATAAAAAATAATGAAAACAGCAGCAGCAGCAGCAGCGTGTGGCACCTGGCGCTCCCATTGTTGCCATCTATGGCATTTTTTTTTTTTTTAGAAATCGCCATCTTGTTATACGAAATTATGTTATTGGATTATAATTATACAACGTGGTTATTCATATTTTTTCCGTTATGTTCAATATATTCATGGGAAAATTCTAAATCTAAATGAGTAATGTATTCAGCGCCTAGGAATGGGAAGTAAATAATAATAATAATAATAATAATAATAATAATAATAATAATAATAATAATAATAATAATAATAATAATAATAATTTATACAAGTCCATGATACAAGAGATGCAGTGAATTTTTATTTAGGCCTCACAGTAAGAGGAGGATAAGAAGTTAGTTTATTCAGGTATACACAAATACAGTTACATAGATTACCATACATAGCAGTATATGTGTACAGAACCTAGGATAACCCAAAAAAGTCAGAGTGACATTTCCATTGGGCTCCACCTCCGTGTATCAAGAACCCTTCAACATTATAAAGACAGTCTCCCACGAAAGGCTGAGAATAAATATGAATATGTAAGTAACCTCTGGAAGAATCATATTATGCATAACATTAGAGAGCAGACACAGCTTTTGTATTATATATAATGAATTTTGCCTGCTCTTATTTTAAAATGAATAACACTGTTTATATTTTGTAGGTAAATCAAATAGGCTGCCGTCCACTTGTCACCTGACACCAGTATATAAGCACCAGCCTTCTTACCTGTGCTCCAATACTGTATATGGTTATAAATGACCATAATTTTTAGAGGGGTGGGCCGGTAAGCCAGCGGAAGGTCTCGGTCAGATGACCAAAAGCTCCAAAGGCGGGTCATCATCTGATTAAGACCTGTGTTAGGAAACACTTGTCCTGTTTCCTGACAAACCTAACCTAACCTGTGCTCCAGACTCTTCATAACTACGGTGTTCTTCACACCAACACCAAGGCTGAGGGAATGATTGCTTCATCTTTTGTATATAGTTCTACCGTCTTCAAATTATGTCCTAGAATTTATATAATAAAGCCATTGGATGGCGAAACGTCTATATGAAAGATACCCAGATGTTGCACGTGTCTGATTTTCATCAAATCAAATAGGTCCACTTTTTGTAATAAATGGTTTATTAAGCTATATTGAGGCACAAGGTCTGTGAAGCCACAATTTTATTCATACCTACAATAGCTTGTATCTACATCAATAATCCTGACACGCCAACATAGGCTTGAAAATCTGATACACTATCTCAGAAGACCAGATTACAAGTGAAGCCTAGTACATCCGGCGTCTTCCCTGAAACAATCATAAGAAAACAGATTTAGCCTTTCACAGAGGCCTTTGAGGGGATTAAACTACCACCCCTAACCACTCTAACCTAAAGAAGTGTGTATGTGCTTACCTGAATGTGGTTACTGGGGTCGAGTCTTAGCTCCTGGTTCCGCCTCTCTGTCGTTTGTCAGTTTCACTCCCCGTACCTATTCTTTAAACTACGTATGGAACCTGCCCCCATTTTTTTCGTCGAGGTCATTCTACTTCCCGACCAGAAATGCTTCCTGACTTTCCCGTGATTCATCAGTGTTTTTAATTGCCAGTTGTGCCCCAGAGTACCTGCAAACAGCCTGTCCCAGTCTGCCAATATTAATTCCTCTGAGGAATTATGTATGTTATCATGTCGTCCCTAGTCCTGTCCTCCAGGGGCCGTTAGATTAAATTATTTTAGGCTCTCTTAGTAGCTCTGGAAATAGTCTCGTTGCATACTTCTTCTCTTTCTCTATTTCTTAACATGCTTCTTTGTGTGGGTTCCATACTGGAGCTGCGTATCCCAAGATGAGCCTGACTAGGCTGGATCATTTTGCTTAAGACGGTGGGAGACTTTGACCTGCCTCGCATGGGCCAATAGACCTGCTGCAGTGTTCCTTCTTATGTACACCCGGAATGACTCTGTTGAGATTCCTGAAGGCCACTCAAATTTGCCAGCATGCCAGGCATGTGTACTCGTCTAATATGTATTCTCAAGTCTCAGCTCTTGACCCGCCTCTTCTCTGGCCGTTGCTAGGTTTGCTCTTTCCTGGCTTCGAGAATCTTATCGTACCTCTTCTGAAAGCTATGTATGGATCCTACCTCTACCACGAGTGTGTGGACGTATGTATGTGGCCTGGTGGCTAAAGCTCTCGCTTCACACCGCGAGGGTCTGGGTTCGATTCCCAGCCAGGGTTGGAACAGTGGGCGTGTTTCTTTACACCTGTTGTCTATGGTCACCCATCAGTAAAATGGTACCTGGGTGTAAGTGGACTGGTGTGGGTCGCATCCTGGGATACTGACCTAATTTGCCTGAAATGCTCAGCATAACAAGGGGCTTTCTATATAGTAGTATGTCAGGTAGGACTGTATACCTTGTACATGTACTTGTAGTAAATAAAGATATTATGTATATATATATATATATATATATATATATATATATATATATATATATATATATATATATATATATATATATATATATATATATATATAGTGTGTGTGTATGTGGCTTGAAAATATACCTATTGTTTGAATAGTTGTTAAAAATGTGAAGGAGAGGATCATTTTATTATATATTTAATGTTTTATGTGGGTGTGTGTGGCAGTGGTGCGCGGCGCACCATAACACAGCCTCGCTCAGCACCAGCAGCCGGACCCGACGTGGCCACCATCACTATACCTCCCTTCTAGGTGATTATAACTAACCCCCCCATCTTATCCCCATCACCTGTCATGGCCTAGTGTCCCCCAGCATCCACTGTGATGCTTCCAGGACTTGTTCCTCTCTGGGTGGGGGAAATTTATGATTTTTTATCCTTCCCGGAAGGTAAGTCCGCCGTTGGAGGCGTACGTCCCTTGTCTTTCATTATTATTATCGTGTTTCTCCCCGATTTTGTTTACCCCGACGATGTCTTGAGATACACTGTTGTGCTTGATGTGTGTGTGGAGATGAAGAGGGTAAAAATACGTTTGTTGGGTGTAATGGAAGCTGGAAAAGCCTGGAAATAAGACAAAGGCTTGGGTCTTTGTGGCCCCCACGCCGCGCTGGGCCGCGTCCTCCATGACGCCTCTTAACACCACCCAAACTTATTTTTTCAGTTTTCTCAGTTATATACATAATTGAGACGTTGGTTGTCAGTGTGTACCTTCACTGTAGTCATTGACCATCTCTGTAAACTTATTCGTAAACCATTATCGCGTAATTTTGCCTAAATCTTTTTTAAAAATACCGGCGTATAAGAGTATTATGGTACCTACCATTGGACTTGTAATATAATTGATAACTCACCATTTCTCTTTTTTTTGCCATCATAGGTTAAATCATAATTTTCCTTTGGTGCATGCATAATTGTGTTTATGCAAACATTGTCTAAAAGTAAAATAATTATTAAAATTAATCTTGTTGCTTAATTGAAGTCATGTCTAGTTAGGTAAGGAAATTATTTTGCATTGCCGTTTTAATAATTACACATTGTATATAATAATTATATACAAAATATTTTATGGCAACCAGTATAGCTACAAGTCTTCGGAAAATTTTTAATTATTACCAGTAATAAGCTTGTGAATGCATAAAGTATTAGTTTGTAGCTTTACCATTGCCAGGAAATAAAGATGCTGGTGGTAGAGAATCCTTTTTAATTAAACATTTCCTCCAAGGCTAATGCCAATCAAAATGCTCTCACTTTGAAGGAATTGTTGAACATCTCAATTTTTCTCCATGGGAGGTTCCCTGACTAGTGAAGGTTTTTGATCCAGGGGATTGCCTTTCATGTTTCAGGTGCTTTATGCCCCCACTGGGTTTAGTGTTGGTAATAAGTGTTGGTAATGCAGGTGGTACAGATGTTAAGTATATGAACCAAGGTTGTAGTAGTATTGGTATACACGGATTTTGGAAAGCCTTTGACAAGTGTGATCATGGTGTAATAGTGCACACAATGCATTCTAAAGGAATAACTGGCAAAATGGGCAGATGGATCTTCAACTTGTAACCAATCGAATACAAAAAATAATGGTAAACAGAGTTAAGTTGGAGGGTGCCACAGTGAAAAGCTAATTTCCACAAGTCACAGTACTTGCCCCATTCTTTTCATCCTCATACCATTGAGGACACTGCAAAGCTCCAAGAAGATATAAACCAAGTTTTCCAATGGGTAACAGAGGACAATATGATGTTCAATGAAGACAAATTCCAACTACTCCGTTATGGAAAACTGGAGGAAATAATAACTAGAACTGAGTATACTACAAACTAATCACGCAGTAGAGTGAAAAAGTAATGTGAAGGACCTGAGTATGGTAATGTCCGAAGACCTCACCTTCAAGGACCACGACAATGCCACTATCACATCTGCAAGGAAACTGATAGGATGGATAATGAGAACATTCAAGATGAGATGCTAAGCCAATGATCCTTTTTAAATCACTTATTCTCCTTAGGCAGGAATACTGCTGTACATTAACATCCCCATTCATAGCAGGAGAAATTGCAGAACTAGAGAATGTACAGAGAACCTTTACTGCATGTATAAGTTCCATCAAACACCCTAACTACTGGGAGTACCTGGAAGCACTCGACTTGTACTCACTGGAGTGCAGGCGAGAGATATATATCATAATCTACACCTGGAAGATTCTGGAGGGACTGGTCCCTAATGTGCACACAGCAATCACTCCATACGAAAGCAAAAGACTTGGCAGGCGATGCAACATGCCCCCAGTGAAAAGCAGGGGTGTCACTGGTACACTAAGAGAAAATGCAATAAGTATCCGGGGCCCAAGACTTCAACAGCCTCCCACCAGCAATAAGGGGCATTACCGGTAGACCCCTGGTTGTCTTCAAGAGGGAGCTGGACAGATACCTAAAGATGGTGCCGGATCAACCTGGCTGTGGTTCGTATGTTGGATTGCGTGCAGCCAGCAGTAACAACCTCGTTGATCAGGCCTTGATCCACCGGGAGGCCTGGTCGTGGACTAGGCCGTGGGGGCATTGATCCCTGGAATACCCTCCAGGTAGACCAGATGTAGGCAGAGATGTAAACCATAGCACTGTGTCATCCTTTGCAGATGATACTAGAATCTGCATTCTAGTATCATTGGGGACATTGAGGACACAGTAAATCTCAAATTGATATAAACCAAGCTCTCTAATGGGCAACAGAAAACAGTGTGATGTTTGAGGACAGATTTTAACTTTTGGAAAACTGGAGGAAACGATAGCTAGAATGAAGTATACTACAAACTCTTAGCCGCACAATAGAGCAAAAAAAGTAATGTCAAGGACTTGGGAGTGTTACTGTCAGAGGATTTCACCTTCAGGGATCACAACAGTATTGCTATCACATCTCCGAGGAAAATGGGATGGATAATGAGAACCATCAAAACAAGGGATGACATGCCAATGATCCTTTTTAAATTACTTTTTCTGTGTCTAACACACCAACATCTTGGGATCTTGATACAGGGAATTCTTCAACTCTTGCCAAACTTAGAGGCACAACAACTTACACTAGTGGATTTTTTTGCAGATTGACTCTGCCTCCTCTTGCTTTAATTAATAATAGCAGCAGAAAATAAGTACAGTACCTTTGAACCAAATAATTGAGAAAGTAAGTAAATCGATAAGTATAAACTTCTTGCAAAAAAAAAAAAAAATGGTTGACGTCATATCAAGAATAAGTATTGGTGGCTCCTTTATTGGCATCTACATATAGTAGTTATTATTATATCCCATGGCTACATTTTTTTTTATTTTTATCTTGAAAAAATTAACATGAAAGTAAAACCTTGCTGTTTGCACTAGGTTGGAGGATTCTAACAACTTAAGCAAATTTCAATATGACATAAAAATATGTAACCATTCAGTACATGCTTTAGACTTTGTTAAAATGGGCACAGTAGATGCAATGTTCTTATTTATTTGGGCAATGATGCCTAAAATTCAAATGTAAATAGTTGTACTGTGTAGTGTGGGAGCTTGTACTATGTGCTGCATTTTAGGCAGTTAAAATAACTTACTTTTGATAAAAGTCAGTAATAAGTGTTTCCTATAAATTTTTCTTACAGAATTTTAAAATATACAAAGATGGCAGAGGGAATGCTATCGTTATCATGGAACAATCACAGAGCAACATTTTGTCACATACTCTCAACACTCAGGGAAAAGGTAAGGTGTTAATACTTGTATTTGTTTATCTAATTATAGTCTGTATACTTAGTTTAATTATAATTTATTTAAAAAAAATTCTGAAAAGGTAGATTACAAGGGAGAATGATGCAAAACCATAAAAGAAGCAAAAATTATTGAATTAAAGAAAAAGATGATTAGTAAGTACAGGTCCTCCATCACAAATCCGGCATCATTGGGACCTGTAGTGTGCCGGATTACTGAGTTTGCCGAATTACAGAGTGGTTAGGTTAGAATACACATAATAAAATTAACCAACTTGACTTACAGTTCATTGAACATCGGCAAAAATCGAACACTTCCGCTACTTTGAGCTCAACTTCAAGGTACTTTTCGTCATGAAAGCAATCAAAACCATGTCTATTTCTGTAATATATCTTCCATTCTATCAAATGAGTCCAAAAAATGAGAATACAACCATAAAAACCATACAAAAATATACTGCAAAGAGGCGGCTAATGGCTGAGAAGTGAACTCCCTTATTTATCGTCCGTCTTTTTTATTTTTGTTGCACGTTAAGAAGCATCTTTCCATCATCCATTGCCCAAGTTTCAATGAGATAGCCCAACAAACAACCGAGAAAAAAAAAATTTACCAAAAATCATATATGGCAAACCCAAGCCAGGTACTAGAAATAAGTCACTTTGTCTGACTTTTTTGGGTTATCCTAGGTTCTCTATACATACACTGCTATGTATGATAATCTATGTAACTGTATTTGTGTATACCTGAATAAACTTATTTACTTCTAGTCTGTCAACTGAGTACAAGAAACCGCCCATTCACTTACTTCAACTACCCAATAAAGTGGTCAGAAATTGGCAATTTGGCCGATTTCACACAAATTTCAACAGATGCCAGTTTCAAAATAGGACCCAGAATAAACAATGCAGACATTCCTGGCACTAAAATAATATTTTCTCTGTTCATTAGTCATGGCTCCAGGCCTCTCTTATATTACTCTTGCTTACCATTTGGAATTTTTATTCACAAAAAAATAGAAGATTTACTGTTATGCATTATTGTAATAATTGTATAAATAATGTCAATCCATTCTTGACTCCGTACTGGAATTTGGACGGGCAGGCGGACAGGTATTGGATGGTGTTTATACTCTTGAGCTTTGCTAAAGAATAGAACATTTTCGTTACTGTGAGCGCAATTTCAAGGTACTTTTCGTCATGAAAGCAATCAAAATCATATCTATTTCTGTAATGTATCTTTCATTCTATCAAATGAGACCGAAAAAATGAGAATATAACCATAACAACCATACAAAAATGTACTGCTAAGCGGCCGCTAATTGCTGAGAAGCGAACTCCGCTATTTATGGTCTGATTTCTTTTATTTTTGGTGTACATGAAGAAGTATCTTTCCATCATACATTGCCCAAGTTTGAATAAGATAACCCAACAACTGATAAAATAATAATAATAATAATAATAATAATAATAATATATTTACTACACATACATGTACAAGGTATACAGGCCTAGCTGACATCAGTGACATACTACTGTATAGAAAGGCACTTTTTACGCTGAGTATTTCAAGAAAATTAGGTCAGTGTCCCAGGATAACACCCACTAGTCGGCTAACACCCAGGTACCCATTTACTGATGGGTAGACATAGACAACAGGTGTAAAGAAACACCTAATGTTTCTACCCTGGCTGGGAATCGAATATTTACCAAAAATGATGTATGGCTAACCCAAGCCAGGTACTAAAAATAAGCCACGTTGACTTTTTTGGGGTTATCCTAGGTTCTCTACACATATGCTGCTATGTGTGATATTCTATAGAGAGAAAATAGCTTTTTTGTTTCATGTTTATGGTGGAGTACGAGTGTATATCATAGTTAGCCCTGTGCTACACTCCGTTTTCTCTAATATAAGCCACCAAGACAAGGATAGGAAAATGCTATTTGTTTACCATATCCTCTTCATAACTCTGTCGAACTGCTCAGTGTTATGCCAAATATTATTCATTCTGGAGTATTTAACATGTTTTATGTTATTTATATTGTTTCTTATGTCATGTTAGATCAATTGTGATAGGCAAATAAGCTGTAGTGTTGATATTAGCGTAATAATAAAGCATATTCTCCTGCTTCATGAGACTGAGCTCATGGCAACCGACAGTGGCTTCAACGCCACCTTATCTTTAATGGATAATGTACTGTGTAGGTGCTTTACATAATGAGAAGCATTTCTTTTATTCATTGGAACCATGGCTAGGGCTAAAGGTAAGCAGGTTAAAACAATAAATGGAGAAAAAGAAATTGGAATGACTTATGCAGCAAGTAGCGCCACCAAACAGTACCAGCAGGTTGGTGTGGCGACCCTGGAAATTTGAAATTATGCTAGCCAAAATTAGTGCCGAATAACTGAAGGAACCGAATAACTGATTGCCGGATTTGTGATGGCGGACCTGTAGTAAGAGGTATGAACAACTGTTGGAAAATTGAGTAAGATGAAAGTAATGGTGGTTGAAAAGGTATGGTGCAAATTCAAGAATTTAGACTTAATCAGAAACTACCTGGCAATAAAATTATACACCTAGAAATTGTTGCACTACATGTACTCTTTTCACATTCTTAATTGATGTTTAAACCTCACTGCATTACAATTTTTTTAATTATGTACATTCTCTATTTATCTTTGTTTAGTAATCCTTTCTGATTATTTTTCTTCCAAGGTTGCCAATGTAGGACTGACAAGATTAATGTTAAGGTGTCTTAGAACTTTTATTTGGGTTTGTAACTTCAGAAACTAAAAGTATGATAAAAATACTCAGGAGCAGCTCCAGAATTTCTGAATAGGAGGGGTTTAGTGGTGGCAGTCTGGTTGGAAGGGGAGCCAGGGCCCAGGGGACTTGTTTTGAAGCTGCATTTACAGAGCTGGTTTGCAGTTTTTACTGAATACAACAGATCAATAAATATATCAAGGTTTTTTAAAAGTGAGTTTATCCACACATCCATATCAAAGAATGAGAACAGTAATTACATAAAATTATGTCAGTAGGTAGGCCATCAAAATAATGTTTATGTGCTTTGCAGAATTATCACCATCATTATCGTGATCATTATATATTATTTTTATTTGGGGTGGCTTTGGGGGAGATTATGGGGGGTTGAAGCCCTAAGCCATCCTTTGATACTGCCACCAAAAATACTACTGAATTTTTTTTTTTTTTGTGCAGGAGAGATATACAGATGTGACTGTAGCATGTGATGGAAAATTTTATCAAGTACACAAGTTGGTATTATCAACGTGTAGTGAATACTTTGAGAAAATCTTTGAAAACACCCCGTGTAAACACCCAGTTATTGTGTTGAAAGATGTACAGACTGATGAACTAGAAGCTCTCTTAAGCTACATGTATGAAGGAGCTGTGAGTGTAGCACAGAATGATCTAGCACGTTTAATTAAAGCAGCAGAAGTGTTGAGAATAAAAGGACTAGCCGTTCCTGATGAACCTCCCTTGTCAGAATCTTGTAGTAAAAGGGTGACCCAATCCCGAAATGCCTCAGATGACAGAAGTAGTCCACATCCAAAACGGCGAAGACGAGAAGAGAGCAACACGTCTTTGCAAGGAGCACAAACTTCTACTTCACCACCAGCCTCACCTAGAGTATCTTCATTTGAGAGTGAAGGTGAAACCCACCATTCAACTTCAAGAACACAATCTGACAGTCGTTGGATGGATCAGAGGTCTTCAGAAAGAGAGGATCAAAGCACAGACCACCCACTGGATGACAGACTGGGTGACCATACAGCTACCAGCCGCTCCTCACCAACTCCCCCTCAGGTTGAGGTTTGTGAGATGATGTTATTGTGCTATTTTAAACTAAACTTGAAATTTTGTGTTGAAATCTTGTACATGATGTAAAGCACTTTGTTCAGAATTTTAACCTGGTTTAATTGTATTTCTTTACATTTATTTTCTAGGTCATGGTAGATGAAACTCTAGTCAAAGAGGAAATGGTTGATCATGTAGACAACAGTCAAGATGATATTGTGGACTCAGGGATGGACTATGGGTCTATGGGAAGTGACTCTAGATTAGATGGTTCAGGTGGTGGTGAAGAAGATCCCTCAAGTCAAATGTTACCTAACAAATTTGAACCAAAAATCAATCCATCACAAGGACAAGCACAGCAATTACCAGATGCTGTTGTAGAAGCATTAGCAGGACCCTCAGGGATGCAAGGGGTATGCATTGCATTTTCTTTATAGTTCAGCTTTTTTTTTTTTTTTTTTATCTTGGGTAGAGAATGCATGTTAAGTGAGTCTTCTCAATATACTTTACTACTGTTCTATTATACTCAGTTCTTTATAATTTAATTCCTGTGATGTAAACCAAACAGCTTATGTACACTTACTTTAATATTTGGTTTGAATTTTTGTGTTACTGACAGAGTCCTTTTGTTTTTGCGATGTTCATGATGTGCACAGGGGCTGAAATGCCACACCATAATCAGCCATTATCCTAAATGGAAATCGTGGACACTACAGTACTGTGCTGTACACGTGTAGTGCATCTGCTTACGTTGCTACTGTGACAGTTTTTATTATGTGAGATTGCATAATTATTAAAACCTTTTTACTAATCAACTATGAGGTAAAGAGGGTGATAAGGGAGAAAAAGTTAGCATATAAGAGGTTTTTTAAAATGTTGGAAGTGGTCTGTGGAGGACAGAGTAACAGAGATATAAGAGTGGTGACGGAGTGCAGAAGGAGAGCTAATGAGGGAATGGGTGTGGGTTTTTTTTTTTTTTTTCAAGAAATTTGGCTGAGAATGAGGAAAGGTTTCAGAGCAAGATCAGTAGGTCTTGTTTTTGAGTAGTTGTACATTTAGAAAAAAAAAAAAAAAAAAAAAATGTACAGTAGACAGTTGGGCAGCCTTAAAGCTAACTTATAATTACTAGACAATAAAGCACACAGTACATAAGTGTTTATTGGTGTAACCCAGGTAGATAACTTTGTAAGCTCATTAATAGTGTTATTAAATTTAGATTTGGGTGGGAGATGACAAAAGTTACATTGTCTGCAAACAGAACAGGTCTAAGTGTATTTGGAAGATCATTGATGTGTATATGAGGACAAATGGAGAGCCGAGAACACTGCCTTCGGACATCCCTATGTCGATAGGTCACGTTGACGAGGTTATACCCTTAATGGAGACGCATTGGTGTTAAGGTAGGACTTTAGACATGCAAGTGTGTGACATCTGATACCATAATGTTCAAGTTTAACCCTTAAACGGTCCAAATAGATCGACGTTCAGATCCGTAGTGCTCCAAAAGTAGATTTATGTTTTTTTACATATTTTCAAATACAGTGGTCCCTCGCTTTTCGTAGTTCTCGGGAATCATAGATTTCGGAAATCATAAGGATATTTTTGTATAAACATGGGCTCGCTTATCATAGGTTGACTCACGAGTAGTAGTTCGTCCGGGACGCGTACGCACGGTGTGAGCCGGGGCGGCAGCCAGTCTGGCATTGTTTACCAGTGAGCGAAGGACCCCTCACGTGCTCCTACGAAATATTTCATAATATTCCACTCATTTTAGTGCTTGCAAGTACTAAATAAGCTACCATGGCTCCAAAGAAAACTCCTAGTGCCAAGCCTGTGGTAAAGAAGGTGAGAAATACGATTGAATTTAAGAAAAACATCATTGAACAATATGAAAGTGGCACAAGTGCGGCCGAACTGGCCAGGATGTATAAGAAACCCTACACAACCATATGTTCCATAGTGGCCAAGAAAAAGGAAATCAAGGACACTGTTGTTGCAAAGGGGGTAACTATGCTAACAAAAATGAGATCACCAGTACTTGAAGAGGTTGAGAAGTTATTATTGGTGTGGATAAATGAGAAACAATTAGCAGGAGATACTCTTATGACTTCGATTGTTTGTGAAAAGGCTAGGCAGTTGCACAACGATCTGGTAAAGAAATTGCCTGCAAATAGTGGTGATGTGAGTGAATTTAAGGCCAGCAAAGGTTGGTTTGAGAGATTTAAGAACCGTACTGGCATACACAGTGTGGTAAGGCATGGTGAGGCTGCCAGTTCAGACCACAAGGTGGCTGAAAAATATGTGCATGAATTCAAGGAGTACATAGAGGCTGAAGGACTGAAACCTGAACAAGTGTTCAATTGTGACGAAACAGGCCTCTTTTGGAAGAAAATGCCAAAGAGTACCTTCATTACACAGGAGGAAAAGGCAATGCCAGGACACAAGCCTATGAAAGACAGGCTGACGCTCATGTTCTGTGCTAATGCTAGTGGGGATTTCAAAGTGAAGCCATTACTAGTGTACCATTCTGAAAATCCCAGAGTGTTCAGGAAAAACAATGTTAAGAAAAGTAAATTGTGTGTGTTTTGGAAATCTAATAGTAAGGCATGGGTCATGAGGGAAATTTTCGTCGAGTGGTTCAATGAAGTGTTTGGCCCTAGTGTGAAGAATTACCTCCTGGAAAAGAAATTGGATCTCAAGTGCGTGCTAGTAATGGACAATGCACCTGCTCATCCTCCAAACTTGGATGACCTAATTTTCGAGGAGTTTGGGTTCATCACAGTAAAATTCTTGCCCCCGAATACCACTCCTCTCCTCCAGCCCATGGACCAGCAGGTCATTGCAAACTTTAAAAAACTCTACACCAAAGCAATGTTTCACAGGTGCTTGACTGTGACCACAGACACTCAATTGACCCTAAGGGAATTTTGGAGAGAACACTTCAGCATCCTCCATTGCATAACCCTTATAGGTATGGCTTGGGAGGGAGTGACTACCAGGACTTTGAACTCTGCTTGGAGAAAATTGTGGCCAGATTGTGTCGACAAGAGGGATTTTGAAGGGTTTGTGACTGACCCTGATGAGCCTATGTCTGTTGTTAAATCAATTGTGGCACTGGGGAGTTCCATGGGGTTGGATGTGAGTTTGGAGGATGTGGAAGAATTGGTGGAAGACCACAACGAAGAGCTCACCACTGAGGAGCTGCAAGAGCTTCAGCAGGAACAGCAACAGATTGCAGCTCAGAATCTTGCTGCAGAGGAGGAAGAGAGATGGAAGAAGGTGCCTTCTTCAGAAATTAAAGAGATTTTTGCTATGTGGGGTAAGATGGAAAGCTTTATGGAGAAACATCACCCTGACAAGGTTGTTGCAAGCCATGTTGGCAACATGTACAGTGACAAAGTCTTGGGCCATTTTAGGGAAGTGTTAAAGAGACGCCAGAAACAGAGCTCTCTCCAAAGTTATTTTGCGAGACAGGACTCCAGTGACTCTAAAGGTGGTCCTAGTGGCATTAAGAAACAGAGAAGAGAAGTAACCCCAGAAAAGCAATTGGTACCTGAAGTGTTGATGGAAGGGGATTCCCCTTCCAAACTATAAACAATCCAATCTCTCTCCTCCTCCAGTCTCCCATACACTAAGAAGAATCTCCAATAAAGGTAAGTGTTATGCTGTTAATCTTTCAGTCATCATTTCCCATTGTATTGTTTATGTACTACATGTATATTTCATGTAAAAAATTTTTTTTGTTTTAATACTTCTGGGTGTCAGGAACGAATTAATTGTATTTACATTATTTCTTATGGGGAAAATTGATTCGCAAATCGTAGATTTCGTTAATACAGTGGACCCTCAACCAGCGATATTAATCCGTTCCTAAGAGCTCATCGTTAATCGAAATAATCGTTAGTCAAGTTAATTTTCCCTATAAGGAATAATGGAAATCAAATTAATCCGTGCAAGACACCCCAAAGTATTGAAAAAAAAAATTTTAACACATGAAATATTAATTTTAATACACATAAACTGAAGAAGACATGCACAGTTACATGACACTTACCTTTATTGAAGATCTGGTGATGATTGATGGGATGGGAGGAGGGGAGACTGTTGATCTTCTTAGTGTTTAGAAGGGGAATCCCCTTCCATTAGCACTTGAGGTAGCAAGTCTTTTTCTGGGGTTAGTTCCCTTGTTCTTTTAATGCCACTAGGACCAGCTTCAGAGTCACTGGACTTCTGTCTCACAACATATCTGTCCATAGATACCTGTACCTCTCGTTCCTTTATGACTTTCCTAAAGTGGTTCACAACATTGTCAGTGTACAGGTTGCCAACACGGCTTGCAGTAGCTGTGTCAGGGTGATTTTCATCAAAAAAGGTTTGCACTTCAAGCCACTTTGCACACATTTCCTTAATCTTAGAAATAGGCAACTTCTTCAATTTCTCTATCCCCTCCTCCGAAGCAGTTTCCTCAGGTCTGCCCTCTTGCTGTTCAAGATGATCTAGCAGCTCATTAGTGGTTAGTTCTTCATTGTCCTTCTCCACCAGCTCTTCCACATCCTCTCCACTAACCTCCAACCCCAAGGACTTCCCCAATGCCACAATGGATTCCTCAACTGGCATAGGATTCTCAGGATTAGCCTCAAACCCTTCACAATCCCTTTTGTCTACACATTCTGGCCACAGTTTTTTCCAAGCAGAGTTCAAGGTCCTCTTAGTCACTTCTTCCCAAGCCTTACCTATAATGTTTACACAATTGAGGATGGTAAAATGATCTTTCCAAAACTCTCTTAGAGTCAGTTGAGTTTCTGAGGTCACTACAAAGCACCTTTCAAACATAGCTTTTGTGTACAGTTTCTTGAAGTTGGAAATGACCTGCTGGTCCATGGGCTGCAGGAGAGGAGTGGTATTAGGAGGCAAAAACTTCACCTTAATGAAACTCATGTCCCTAGAAAGTTGCTCTGCCAAGTCTGAAGGATGACCAGGATTATTGTCTAGTACCAGGAGGCACTTAAGGTCTAATTTCTTTTCAATTAGGTAATTTTTCACATTGGGGGCAAATGCATGGTGTAACCAGTCATAGAAAAAGTCCCTAGTGACCCATGCCTTACTGTTTGCCCTCCACAGCACACACAAATTAGCCTTGACGACATTGTTTTTCCTGAACACACTGGGAGTTTCAGAGTGATACACCAATAAAGGCTTCACTTTGCAATCACCACTAGTATTGGTGCACATCAACAGATTACGCCTGTCTTTCATAGGCTTATGTCCTGGGAGTGCCTTTTTCTCCTGAGTAATGTATGTCCTGCTTGGCATTTTCTTCCAAAACAGGCCTGTTTCGTCACAAACACTTGTTCAGGTTTCAGTCCTTCACTGTCTATGTACTCCTTGAATTCCTGCACATATTTTTCAGCTGCTTTTTGGTCCGAACTTGCAGCCTCACCATGCCTTATCACACTATGAATGCCACTACGCTTCTTAAATCTCTCAAACCAACCGTTGCTGGCCTTAAATTCACTCACATCACTAGTTGCTGGTATTTTTTTTAATTAAATCGTCATGCAACTTCCTAGCCTTTTCACATATGATCGCTTGAGAGATGCTGTCTCCTGCTATCTGTTTCTCGTTTATCCACACCAATAAGAGTCTCTCAACATCTTCTACCGGTTGCGATCTCAGTTTCGAAAACATAGTTGCACCTTTGGCAAGAACAGCTTCCTTGATTGCCGTTTTCTTGCCCACAATAGTAGCGATGGTTGATTGGGGTTTATTATACAACCTGACCAGCTCAGAGACACGCACTCCACTTTCATACTTAGCAATGATCTCTTTCTTCATCTCCATAGTAGTTCTCACCCTTTTTGCTGTAGGGTTGGCACTAGAAGCTTTCTTGGGGCCCATGGTGACTTATTTTGCAGGTGCAATCACTACAAAGGCTGTGATAATATGAAATGTTCCAGTTGTATGTTTGGAAGCGACTGAGGTGGCTGGCTTGTAAACACTGGCACCCACGGGACAAGTGAGGCGCGCTCAGGCCAAAGTGGACACGTCTCGTACGGAACGAATAACGCTGGTCGGGTTTTTAAGCGCTATTCGAGGCAAAATTTTTGCGTTGAAATGTATTGCTAGTCAGATTTATCGTTAATCGATGCCATCGCTGGTTGAGGGTCCACTGTAGTAGCAACTCCAGGAACGGATTAACTATGAAAAACGAGGGACCACTGTATAACAAAAAAAAAAAAAGTAGATAAAAGTTTTTTTACACATTTTCAAATGTAAAAAAAAAAATGATGCACATTTTTTTATGTACTTTCAAATGTTGAAAAAACATATATATGTTTGGACCGTTTGAGGGTTAAGGTTCAGGATGTTGTGATCCAGTGTACTGTAAGCTTGCCTAGAGTCTGTTAAGATGCCTAGTGAATATTCATTATTCTCAAGAACTGCATAAAGGAAGTCAAACTTTTTTATAATTACTTTGTGTTTTTATTTGGCCTGTAACCTTTCTTGCACAGGGGTTGAGTATATTTAGTGATGCTAGAATATAATCTCTTACGGATTAATTTTTTGAAGATTTTAGATGACAGTGGCAGGTTAGATATAGGTATAGTTAGTTACATCGGTTGGGTTTCCTCCTCTGTGTTGGGGCAACCCTTGCTATCTTTTGCATTGTTGGGAATATGTTGCTTTCTAGTGATTTGTTGAACAATATTGCAATGGCTGGTAAAAGCACATGAGCTACTCTTTTGAGCAGTAACGATGGTACTGCTCAGAAAGTTTCCTGTGAATTTATTGTCAAGAGACACCTCGGTAGGATTAGTAGGAGCTTGGAAAACTTCAAACACGGTAGTCTCTCGCTTGAGCATTGGTACTTGAGATTTTGCTAGCTAGACAGGATCCTGTGGTAGAAAGGAAATCAATTAAGGGAGACATTATTGGAATTTATACAGTGGACCCTCGTTTTTCGTAATTCGTCCCAGAGAGTGTGACTATTATCGAAATTGACGATTTGCAAACCCATTTTCCCCATAAGAAATAATGTAAATCCAATTAATTTGTTCCAGACACCCAGAAGTATCAAAAAAAAAATTTTTTTACCTTAAAGATAGATTTACATGCTCAAAAGAATGAACATTCAACATGACGGTTACCTTTATTGAAGGCTGTTGTTGATGAATGGAAGACAGGGAGGAGGAGAGAGGGAAAAGAGGTTATTGTTTGGAAGGGGAATCCCCCTCCGTAAGGACTCTAGGTCACTTCAGGGGTCACTTCCCTAGCTTAAATATAGATTTACATGCAGAAAAGAATGCCAAATAAATGTAAAGCATTAATAAAATGTATAAATGAACATATAACATCACACTTACCTTACCTTTATTGTTGGTGCATGGCAGACGGGGCAGAGGGAGGGGAGGCGAGTTTATAGATGGAGAATATGACACTAATATCAACTCTACGGCTTATTTATCTATCACAATTCAATTATTATGACATAATGAACAATATTAATAGCATAGAAACATAGGAATATACTCTAGAATGAATAAAAGTCATTATGTATGTCAGTAGAGGTGTTGTGTTGTTGGGTGTAAAGGGCCACTGTGAGCATAAGCCGTCCATAATGGTGGTGAAGCAGCAGCTGAGGCGGTGGTGTTTTCTGTAGCCCTATATAACTCCAACAACATTGGAGGAGTTAGTAGAATCACTGAAGAAGGCATCCTCTACCACCATCACAACCACTACCACCCTCTACCACCATCACAACCACTACCACCCTCTACCACCATCACAACCACTACCACCCTCTACCACCATCACAACCACTACCACCCTCTACCACCATCACAACCACTACCACCATCACAACCACTACCACCATCACAACCACTACCACCATCACAACCACTACCACCATCACAACCACTACCACCCTCTACCACTATCACAACCACTACCACCCTCTACCACTATCACAACCACTATCATCACTACCACTATCACAACTGCTACCACCCTCTACTACCATCACTACCACCCTCTAGCACCATCACAACTGCTACCACCATCAGTACCACCCTCTACCACTATTACAACTGCTACCATCCTCTACCACTATCACAACTGCTACCACCCTCTACTACCATCACTACCACCCTCTACCACCATCACTATCACCTACCATCACTACCACCCTCTACCACTATCACAACTGCTACCACCCTCTACCACTATCACAACTGCTACCACCCACTACCACCATCACTGCCACCCTCTACCACTATCACAACTACTACCATTCTACCACCACTACTTTCGTATTTTTCTACAAACTTTTTCGTAAATTATGTGTGTTTCTCACATTCTTTACCAAAGGGCTGGTACTAGAAGCTTTCTTTGGAGCCATGTTGGCTTATTTAGCAGTTGCAAGCACTAAAACGAATGGATTATGAAATGTATCGTATGAACTCGTGGGATCATCCTCACTCACTGATAAACAATGGCACACTGGCTGGGAATGGAGTGTGAGGCTGCTCAGGGCTGTGCGTACGCGTCCGAGACAAATGACTATTTGCAAGTCAAATGACAATTTTCGAGTCAATGTTTTGACGAAAAAAAGTTAAGATTTTTTTAAATTATGACTTTCGAGCCTTATGAAAAACGAGGGTCCACTGTATGTAGTAGTAGGTTGGTAGACAGCAACTACCTAGGGAGTGTGGAAATTAGGAGAAGGTGTGGAGTTAAAAATATTAGAGGGGTTGTTGAGGTGGTTTGGTCATTTAGAGAGAATGGATCAAAGTAGAATGACATGGAGACCATATAAATCTGTAGGGGAAGGAGGCCGGGTTGGGGGCGTCCTCGAATAGGTTGGAGGGAGGGGGTAAAGGAGGTTTTGTGGGCGAGGGGCTTGGACTTCCAGCAAACGTGCGTGAGCGTGTTAGATATGAGTGAATGGAGACGAATGGTTTTTGGTACCTGATGAGCTGTTGGAGTGTGAGCAGGGTAATATTTAGTGAAGGGATTCAGGGAAACCGGTTAGTTTTACATAGTCCGACTTGAGTCCTGGAAATGGGAAGTACAATGCCCGCACTTTAACCCTTTGAGGGTCGACAGGCCCTCTCAGAGACTTGTTCTCAGGGTCGGCCAAATTTAAAAAAAAAAAATAATTTTTTCTTATGAAAAGATAGAGAATCTTTTCCCGATCATAATGACACCAAAATTATGAAATTTGATGGAAAACTTGCGGAATTATGCTCTCGCGAAGTTAGATGTCTCGGCGGTGTTTACGGATCGGCGATTTTGCCCACTTTGAGCCCCATTTTCAGCCAGTTCCACTGTACTAGTCGACAAAAAACATGAATATTTCGCTAGAACTCCATATTTTCTATTGAATGAGTGCAAGAAACCACCCATTTACCAATTTCAACTATCCAGTTCAATGGTCAGAATTTAGCAATTTTGCCAATTTCACACAAATTTCAAAAGATGCCAATTTCCGAATAGGGTCCAGAACAAACAAGAAATACATTCCTGGCACTAAAATGACATTTCCTCTGTTCATTAGTCACGTCTCAAGGCCCCTCTTACAATTTTTTGCTTTCCACTTTGAATTTTTATTCTCACAAAAAATAGAAGATTTACTGTTATGCAGACTACTGCATTAGTGTAAAAAATGGTATGAATCATATTGGCGCACTTGCAAAAGAATATTAGACTCACCAGTTGATGTGAATTGGACGCTTGGCATAATTTGTTTGCTTTTGAACTTTGGTAAAAATTGAACATTTCTGCTACTTTGAGCTCAATTTCAAGGTACTTTTCATTGTAAAACCAGTCAAAATCATCTCAATTTCTATGATATGCCTTCCATTCTATAAAATGAGACCAAGAAAACTAGAATACAACAATAAATACCATACGAAAATACAGTGCAAAGTCGCTGTTTTATTCCAAAAAAACGGTCAAAGTTTTTTTTTTCTCATTATGCACTGTGTGCTGCAGGATTTTTTTTATACCATGCACACTGACCACATAGACCCATTCTTTCATATGGAGGCCTACCAGCTTTCTCCCACTAGATTTGAGGGCGCTAGAATTTAGGCATACTAGTACGTCAAAAACCCTGGGTCGTAAGCCGTACTAGTATGTCCGAAACCCTCAAAGGGTTAAAGGAGGGATTTGGGATATTGGCAGTTTAGAGGGTTAGGTTATATATCTTTATATATGCTTCTAAACTGTTGTATCTGGGCACCTCTGCAAAGAGTGATTATGTATGAGTGAGGTGAAAGTGTTGAATGATGATGAAAGTATTTTCTTTTTGGGGATTTTCTTTTTGGGTCACCCTGCCTCGGTGGGAGACGGCCAGCTTGTTGAAAAAAAAAATTATTGTAATATGGGAGTACACGAGACCGCAGTACTAGGCAAGGAGAAACAAAAATCTGGGAATGTGTAATTTATTTTCAAAGTTAGCAAATCAGTCAATAGTTAATTTTTTCATTGGGTACTTGGTTTCTAATTTTTCTGCTAGTTGCACAATATACAGAAGCCTTGTAACTAATTGTGTGTTTTTCCTTGTTTTGGCAGTGGTTAAGCGGGTGTGAGATGCCTACTGGTTTCTCAGGATTGGAAGGATACAGTGGGGGGGATGGTAGCCAGGATGTCCACCCTCCCCCTCAAGGTCAACCTGTATCACAGTCTCAAGCACACCAGCTGGTGAGTGTTACTGTTATTGTGTTAAAGAAGAGGTAGCCATCACTGGAGCAAGGATTGTTTCTCATTGGAAATGTACTGGCAGTGAATATAATTTGGCAAGTTTGATTTAATTAGTTTCAGAATGTCAGGGTGTTGCAGTCAGACATACTATAGTAATGTATGTAGTTCTACTTAATGAGGTTATAGTGATGTAAACATTTTGAACATAGCTTGCATTTTCAAGTACATGCACACATGGACACAAACATTTATCCATGCACTGGCAATGGATATAATTTTGTAAAAAAAAAAAAAAAGAAAGTAAGTGGTTTACTCGGTTTTACTTCAAAAAAAATTGTTCAACGCCAAAAATTAGAGATGTAACACTATGAGCTTAGCTATGTTTTTATATCAACAAAAAGTTTAATGAGGTAGGTAATCACATGTGTACATGATCCACATACACTAATGTACACATTACTCTTGAACTCACTTATTAGGGTGAACAATAGTAACCATTTTTTTTTTTAACTATAGTTTCATTTTTAATTTAAACAGTGGGTTGTATATGCGAAAGGTTATCTTTTAATGCAGTAATTTATATGTCTGGTTTCTTACATAAATTTAACCCCTTAACCCCTTCAGGGTCCAAGGCCCAAATCTGAAGTGGTGCCCCAGTGTCCAAGAATTTTCAAAAAAAAAAAATTTGTTATTTTTTATGAAATGGTAGAGAATCTTTTTGTGAAGGTAATAAAACAAATAGTACGAAATTTGATGGAAAATTGACGAAATTATGCTCTTGCAAATTTTGATGTGTCAGCGATATTTACGAATCGGTGATTTTACGGACTTTGACTCCCATTTTAGGCCAATTACATTATTCCAGTCAACCAAATTCTTAGCTATTTCACTAGTATTACTTCTATTCTATCGATTGAGCACAAGAAATCGCCAAGTCAACTGTTTCAACTACAAATTAAAGTGATCGGAAATTGTTAATATGGCCAATTTAACACAAAGTTCAGAATATTCCAGTTTCAAAATAGGGTCCAGAATAAACAATGTAGGTATTCCAGGAACTAAACTAACATTTCCTCTGTTCATTAGTTATGTTTTGAGGCTTTACAAATAAATTCCATTTTGATTTTTTATTCACATAATGAATTTTTATTCACACCAAAAAATAGAGGATTTACTATTATGCAATACTGTAATAATTGTATAACTATCATCACCATATTTGTGAATGCATATTAGACCCACCAGCTGGCGTGTATTAGATTTGTGAGGTTGTTTGTTTACTCTTGAATATCGGCAAAAATTTAACATTTCTGCTACTTTGAGCTCAGTTTCAGGCCATTTCCAGTGCTAAAACTAATCAAAATCATCTCTATTTCTGTAATATGTCTTCCATTCTATCAAATGAGACCAAGAAATCGCAAATACAACTATGAAAATCATACGAAAAAACACTGCAAAGTCACTGTTTTAATCGAAAAATCATGATTTCAGTTTTTTTCTCTCATTATACACAGTGTGCTGCAGGATCTGTTTTATGTGGTGCACATATACCACATAGATGTATTCTCTCATATCTAGGCCCAAATGTACCACTCACAGTTTATCAGAGTGAGCTGAGACCATGACGTAGATCTACGGTTTGGACCCTGAACGTAAAGCCGTAGATCTATGGGACGGACCCTGAAAGGGTTAACTGTGGCATACCAAGAAGTTAAAATTCTTGTACATTTGGGAAGGCTTTGAATTTCTTTTCTTGGAGATTAATTAACCCTTTCAATGATTGTCACATTGAACTAAGTCATTGAGGCCAGTCCCCCTAATGTAGTAATACATCAAGAATTCAGCTCGCTCAGATAAGCTGTGAGTGGTAAATTTTGGCTTAGATATGAGAGAATGGGTCTGTGTGGTGAATGTGCACAGGGGAAATCTAAACTTTGACTTGTGTTTGGTTTAAAATAGTAACTTTAGAGGCATTTTCTAGGATGGTTTTATTGGCTGTTTCTTGGTACCATTTGATAGAATGGAAAACATACTATTGAAATGTAGTTGAAAGTAGCGGAAATATTTGATTTTTGCCAATTTTCCCAAGGACAGGTAAGGCCCCCTACACCCCTCAGCCTGTGTTGTGGGGTTTTTAATAAGTCTGATTCAATTATTGGGATACCGTAAACCATGACCAATCATTCCTGGTTATATTTCATTATCTGGGAAATATTGTAAATTTTCAGTTATGAATTAAAAATGGAAGGCAAGCATAATATAGGAGAGCTGGGGATGTGATTAATGAACATAGGAAATGTTTTAATGCCAGGAATGTCTACATTCCTTATTTTGGACTATTTTTAAAATTTGTATTTGTTTTTATTTTATGTAAAATTGGCCAAATTACTGACTTGGGCACTTTATAGGATAATTTTAATAGATGAATAGGCATTTGCTTGTGCCCAGTTGATAGAGCAGAAGGCATACTTGTGAAATTGCTAAAAGTTTTGTTGAATGGAGCAATGGAATTGGCTTACAATAGGATTCATGAGTGAAATTGTCAATGCAGAAATTGTGCTGAGAATGACAGCTTTGCTCCTGTGTAAATTCCGTAAGCTTTGCATCATTATTTTTAAAAAAATTGGACTTTGAGAGTGACTTTGTAAATGGTCTGAGTCAGATCTAAACATCGTAAGCTCGTCTCTCCTATGTGTGGGTTATTTTTGTAATATTCCAGTCACTGTATTGTGCCTTTTAATTTTGGGGGTCTGGATAGTGAAAGGGTTAAGAGTGCATTTTTATTAATCGTATAAGACTGAACTGAGTGGAATCTGATAAAAACTAATTGTTGTGGTGTGTTAAAGTTTTGCAAAAAAAAAAAAAAATATCAGAAGCACTGGTGTAAATGTGCAAGTGATATTGTGTTACTGTTGGCAAGTTAATTGAGCGGTCAGGTGAATTAGGTAATATAAGGTCTAGAACAACGAACCTTTCTGATGGAATGAGAGCTAATGAATCATTGGCTTGGAAGAAATTTTTAAAAATGCAGTGGAACTCCGGTCTTTGTACTTAATCCGTTCCAGAAGGTCAGTCTAACTCTGAAACATACGAAAACTGAATTAATATTTTCCATAAGAAATAATGTAAATACAATTAATCCATTCCAGACACCCAAAAATATTAACAAAAAATACATTTTTTAAAGAATAACTATAGTTTTACATACAGAAAACAATGAGAAATAAATATAAATGACTAATTTTAATGATATATGAACATTACATACCTTTAATGAAGACTCTTCTTGGCATATTGAAGAAGGCGAGGAGGGGAGAGGGAGTTGGGGATGTTGTTTAGAAAGGGAATCCCCCTCCATAAGGACTTCAGGTATCAAAGCCCTCTCTGGGGTTACTTCCCTTCTTTGTATTTTACTGGCACTGAACCCCTGTCGCACTAAAAATATGTACAGAGAGCTCTGTTTCTGGCGTCTCTAAGATTTGCCTAAAATGGGACAAGGTATTGTCACTGAACATGTTGCAGATACGGCTTGTATTAGCTTTGTCAGGATGATATTTTTCAACAAAAGTTTGCAACTCTTTCCACTTTGCACACATGTTCTTAATCATTGAAGAAGGCACCTTCTCCCTTCTCTCTTTCTCCTCCTCCTCTGAAGCACTTTCCTCAGCTGTGATCTGTTGCTGTTCCAGATGAAAGTCTTGTCTTGCAGCTCTTCCAATACATCTTGGCAAGCTCGGCTAAACATACGCCACTCGTATTTTTCTACAATCTCTCTCTTGAATTCTGTCTTGTTTCTCACCTTCTTTACAATATGGCTGGCACTAGGAACTTTCTTTGGGCCCATGGTGGCTTATTTCGCAGTCACAATAAAAAAACAAGCACAAAAATTGGGAATGTTTCGGATGAATGCTCACTCAACCAGTGACAAAGTCAGACTACCGGCGTTCCCGGGCGGGCGGACGCATATGATACATACGATTTCCGGATTGAGGTACGGAAACTGGATCAAAATTTTGCCTAAAAAAAGTATTCTAAATCCGAATTGTACGATATGCGGACCATATGAAAATTGGAGGTCCACTGTAGCTCTATTGTTCAAGTATATTTTTTAAATTTGCCACTTTAGGATCTGTAGTATTGCTATATTCCTTGTAAGTACAGTAATTAATGAAGCTTGGTGTGTAAACACACAGGTGGTATATAATTAGTGGATCAGAGGTGTATTGTTAACTTATTACACAACCTCTGTTGTTCTGGCAAAATGGATAATCCTGCAAGGCTGTGGGACCAGGGTTGCTGGAAAATCAGTGGTGTACCTGTACTAGGGATGAGGTGATGCCAAAATTTTTTACCAGTACTGATACTCAATTTTAGGCTGGCACTAATACTATCAAAGTTAGCCTATACCCTCTGATACTGATATAGTACTCAATTTTAGGCTGATATTTTGGTACAGCCCTAGTATGTACCATTAATAGGGAGAAGAAGAAATCACAATCTCAGAAACCTTCATGGTACTGTGCATCTACTTTCCTTCCTGTCGAAGCAATATACAGTAGTCCATAAAGTTGTGACTTTTACAGCTGTATTGTGTGACATGAGTTGTGGGCTTGCTGGGCTTGAAGCACCATTATGGCCATCCTTTTTATTCTCATTCATCTCAGACCTGGGGAATGCCACATCAGAATCACTGCTCTCACAGTTAGTGCCTGTTGGTGTTAGCAGTAAGTGGTTAATTGTGATAAGATTGAGGGATTTTCGTCTGTATGCCATAGTTAACTAAGGCTAAGAGGTTAACTGCTTCCATTGTGCTTTACATGGGGTATGTGCTTTTGTATACTGCACACTAACAGTGCATAGACCCATTCTCTCACATTTAGACCTGAATGTGCTGCTCATTGCAAATTTGAAGGCACAACAAATTATGCATAGCAGTATGTCAAAAACTGATTGCTTGACCATACCTATACATCACAAATGCCTGATATAATGGACTAGGTTCACTGCATTGATGATACTGTACTACCAGACAAAGACAAATGCCTCAAGTAGCATATTAATCTGTTGCATCAATGGCACACAATGGACAAACAGAAAATCCTTGGTTTAATCGACTTCAGAAACAGAACAAAATCTGCTGGGTCATTTGATTCAGAATTAGTAGACAAAATGTATTGGGTAATGAATTACCGTTTTATTAGGATCATGGCAAAATATCGTCTATACTACAGTTGCCATTAACCCTTTCAGGGTCGAGAGGCTCTCTCCTAAACTTTTTCTCAGGGTTGAAAATTTTTGGAAAACAAAAATTATTTTTTCTTATGAAAAGATAGAGAATCTTTTCCCGGTCATAATGACACCAAAAGTATGAAATTTGATGGAAAACTTATGGAATTATGCTCTTGCGAAGCTAGCGGTCTCAACAATGTTTACGCATCGGCGATTTTGCCCAATTTAAGCCCTCTTTTTGGCCAATTCCAGTGTACTAGTCAACAAAAATCATAACTATTTCACTAGAACTCCATTTTTTTCTATCGAATGAGTACAAGAAACCACCCATTTACTGATTTCAACTATCCAATAAAGTGGTCAGAAATTAGCAATTTTGCCAATTTCACACAAATTTCAAAAGATGCCAATTTCCAAATAGGGTCCAGAATAAACAAGACAGACATTCCTGGCACTAAAATAACACTTTCCCTGTTCATTAGTCACATCCCCAGGCCCCTCTGACATTTCTTTTGCTTTCCACTTTGAAATTTTATTCTCACAAAAAATAGAAGATTTACTGTTATGCAGACCACTGCATTAGTGTAGAAATGGTATAAATAATATCAACGCACTTGTGAAAGAATATTAAACTCACCAGTTGATGTGTATTGGATGCCTGGCATGATTTGTTTACTTTTGAACTTTGGCAAAAATCGAACATTTCTGCTACTTTGAGCTCAATTTCAAGGTACTTTTCATTGTGAAACCAATCAAAATCATCTCAATTTCTGTAATATGTCTTCCATTCTATAAAATGCGACCAGGAAAACTAGAATACAGCCATAAATACCATACAAAAATACAGTGCAAAGTCGCCGTTTTATACCAAAAACATGATCAGAGTTTTTTTTTCATTATGCACTGTGTGCTGCAGGATTTTTTTATACTGTGCACACTGACCACATAGACCCATTCTTTCATATGTAGGCCTACCAGCTTTCTCTCGCTAGATTTGAAGGCGCTAGAATTTACACGTACTAGTACATGCGTCAATAACTCTGGTGCATGAGCTGTACTAGTACGTCGGAAACCCTGAAAGGGTTAACCCCTTGACTGTCGCAACCCCCAATCCTGAGGTGTCTCCTGGTGTCGCAAAATTTCAAGAAAAAAAAAATTATTTTTTCTTATGAAATGATAGAGAATCTTTTCCCGGTTGTAATGACACCAAAAAGACGAAATTTGATGGAAAACTGACGGAATTATGCTCTCGCGAAGTTAGCGACCTCGGCGATATTTACAAATCGGCGATTTCGCCCACTTTGATCCCTATTTTCTGCTAATTCCGTTGTTCCAGTCGACCAAACTCATAGCTATTTCTTTAGAACTCCATTTTTTCTATTGATTGAGTACAAGAAACTGCCCATTTACCGATTTCAACTACCCAATAATGTGGTCAGAAATTTGCAATTTGGCCAATTTCACGAAAATTAAAAAATATGACAATTTCGAAATAAGGTCCAGAATGAACAATGCAGACATTCCTGGCTCTAAAATAACATTTTCTTTGTCCATCAGTCATGTCTCCAGGCCCCTCTGATATTACTCTTGCTTTCTATTTTGAATTTTTATTCAAACAAAAAATAGAAGACTTACTATTATGCAGACTACTGCAATACTGTAATAATTGTATAAATAACATCAACCCATTCATGACTGCATATTAGAATGGCTAGTTGGACATTTATTGGACAATGACATCATTTGTTTACTTTTGAACATTGGCAAAAATCAAACATTTCCCCTACTTTGAGCTCCATTTCCATGTTCTTTTAATAGTAAAATCAATCAAAATCACCTCTATTTCTATAATATGTTTTCCATTCTATCAAATGAGACCAAGAAAATGAGAATACACCCATAAATACTATACGAAAATAGACCACAAAGTCGGCATTTTAATTAAAAAAATGGTCGGAGTTTTTTTTTCTCATTATGCACTGCGTGCTCCAGGATTTTTTTTATATGGTGCACACTGACCACACAGACCCATTCTCTCACATGTGGGCCTACCAGCTTTCTCCTGCTTGTTTTGAAGCCGCTAGAATTTATGAGTATATATACGTCAAACACGGTACCTCGTAAGACGTATATATACGGCCGCGACAGTCAAAGGGTTAAAGGACATCCCCTGTTAGTTAAATCATGGGTATTCTCTACTAAGAAAATAGTCAGAGTACAGTAAATTAGTGACACCTCTGCTTAATGGACTAATGGAAAGAGGGGTGTCTCTCTCTCTAAAGGACAACCCATCATATTGAACTGCCCAATGCAACCATGGCCAGCAGGCTGCTAACATCAGCAGCTGGAATGAACAGGCAGTTAACAGAAAAGCCTGGCCCCAGGCCAGGATGTGACAGCAGGAAAACTTGAAACTGGTCACACGTGTACTGGTCACAAACATTGTAGAGAGAGCCTACTGGCCATGCATACAACTGCTTACAGACTAAATCTTGATGCAATGAACTCGATTCGTTGTAGTGGATAAAATTTTGATGTAGTGGATTTGTTCATTTTATCAAACATTTGTCTGGCCATATATGTGGTGTTATCCAAAATCAGTTTTATAGGGGTCTGTAATGTCGAGGTTTTACTGGACATAGAGAGTTAAAAGCACAATATGATACAGTACTTAATTTTATAGTAAAATAGCAAAACTATGTAAATCCAGAGAAAACAAGTTCATACAATTAATAACAGACTGGTGTCTAATGGGCCAGGGACTCCTCTTGCCTAGGAACAATGAGAACGGCCTGGTTGATCAGACCCTGATCCACCACGAGGCCTGGTCTCAGACCAGGCTGCAGGGTCGTTGACCCCAAAACCCCCTCCAGGTATACAGCAGACAAGGTCTGCTACATTTAGCATACTACCGGACCATGTGGACAAATGTGCGATATAACAGACTTGGTCCGCTGCAGTGATGAGTCCGCCAGACCCCCATACAGCGGACTCAGTGAACCTTTGGCCAAGAATGATGTCTTGTAGGGTCTCGTTATACCAAGGTTTTGCTGTACTGTTTTGTTTCACTTCAGTTAAATTTCATAAGGGAATTCCAAGTCTTAACATGCAGACATAAATCACCATTGTTTAATTGGCACAATACTTATACTTATGGTAGTTGTGTGTTGACATTGTATTCAACAGTTTGTTTTTAGTTGATTAATAATGTATTACTGTACATTTGTATCACTGACCTTTTTTCCTGTGCTTAGGCACACTTGCTCATCTTTCCTATGTTTCATGAGCACTTCTTATGACGGATTAATCTTACAAATGTCTACTTACATTCAGTATATACATATCTTTACTTTTCTGTGAACTTCATAATTCTTAATCATGCAGTATTGAATTTCCAACCTAGATAACGTACAAATGTTAGTTGGCCTCTGAGCCACTCATTTCCCATCTGGCCTATGGGTCATGGGAACTCTTCACCCAACAGTAAAATAGTAATGATCATTCTTTTTATAATTTTCTTTTTCACTCAAAAGAGACTCATTATGGCCAATAATATATGGTACCTACATAATTCATAGCTAAAGAAGCAGAGCTGTTTATTAACCCTTTGAAGGTTTTGGCTGTACTAGTATGGCTTACGACCCAGGGTTTTGACGTACTAGTACGCCTAAATTCTAGCGCCCTCAAATCTAGTGAGAGAAAGCTGGTAGGCCTACATATGAAAGAATGGATCTATGTGGTCAGTGTGCACAGTATAAAAAAAATCCTGCAGCACACAGTGCATAATGAGAAAAAAAACTGACCGTGTTTTTGGAATAAAACAGCGACTTTGCACTGTATTTTCGTATGGTATTTATTGTTGTATTCTAGTTTTCCTGGTCTCATTTTATAGAATGGAAGACATATTACAGAAATTGAGATGATTTTGATGGATTTTACAATGAAAAGTACCTTGAAATTGAGCTCAAAGTAGCAGAAATGTTCGATTTTTACCAAAATTCAAAAGCAAACAATGATGCCAAGCGTCCAATACACGTCAACTGGCGAGTCAGTATTCTTTCACAAGTGCGCTGATATTATTTATACCATTTCTACACTAATGCAGTAGTCTGCATAACAGTAAATCTTCTATTTTTTGTGAGAATAAAAATTCAAAGTGGAAAGCAAAAGAATGTAAGAGGGGCATGGGGACGTGACTAATGAACAGAGGAAATGTTATTTTAGTGCCAGGAATATTTATTCTGGACCCTATTTGGAAATTGTAGAAAAACATAATAAAACACACAGTAGATAATAATACATGAAACATATCGTATAAGTACTATGTTGGTACTTCCGCACCAACTCCACTTCCCGCATACCTCACTTGTGTTTTTCTATGATTTCATCAGCACTGTCCTTTTTACTTACTTTCTTAGGACCCATGGTTAGAAAAAAGAAATTTTGCAAAATAACTGCACAAAAAGCACAAAATGCAAGCACAACACAAGAGAGATGCTTCCACAGCGAGGTAAACATGTGCACTGCTGAGCGGATGTTGTGGCGTTCGCTGCGCCAACTAGTGGCTTGTAACTCGGAGCAAAATGTCGACCAAGCGATGGCTCGTAACTCGGAAAACTCGTATATTGGGGCACTCTTAAGTCAAGGTACTACTGTACTTATATTGAAGACAGATGTTAACACCCATGGTAGAATAGGCATGAGGCCAGTGAAAATTGCACATCACAGGATGCAATGTAAAATGACACCTACTCACCCAAGTGAATCATTAATGGTAAGGTAAACCCAGCTATCTTAGATCTTGGAGGTGCAGGGTAGTGACAAGTTAATAAGAACAAAGCACCACATCCAGACTGTCAGAGTTGCCCAAATAAGTAGAGATGACTTCTGCAGTAGCTTAGGATAAAGTGAAGAATTAACCCTTTCAGGGTCGCCAGGCCCTCTCCGAGACTTGTTCTCAGGGTCGCCCAAATTTAAAAAAAAAAAAAATTTCTTATGAAATGATAGAGAATCTTTTCCTGATCATAATGACGCCAAAAGTACGAAATTTGATGGAAAACTTACAGAATTATGTAATGCTGTGTACATCACTAGCATTACCTGTGGTCCACTATCCATGCCAGTGGAAACACTATCATCACTTTTGCTTGCTGGCACTGGGTCCTATACTCTCTAATTTGTTCCTTGGGGTTACTCTAAGAATACTACCAGACTACATGCAGCACCAAATAATTGATACTTAATTATCACTTGTTTGATCTTAGTTGCTAGGAAATCATTTGTCATTAATACTCGCATCTGTGGGTAAATCTTAAGGAAATCTTAGCTTTCCCTTACAGTGTGGGCATATTGTGGACACAGACTTGAGGTAGATGGCTGGGGGTCACTGGAGTTTTTATCATTATTCTCAGCATTTCCTCCATCACTTTTGGTTATTTTCTCTTCAAAACCATAGAATTCATTTCCAGATTCTAAATCCTCATTGTTGGTATTGTCTCTGGAGAATAACAGACACTGTATTCTTCTCAAAGTAACCATATCCTGATAGTGCACCATGGTGAATTCAGATGGCAGTCCTGTGATGCATTACAGTGGCCCTGATTTTTTGTATACCATTTGCACTGACCATGCAGACCTGTTCACTCATACCTAGGCCTCCCAGGCATGTTTCACCAAATGTGAAGGCACTAGAATTTGTCTGTAAATACATAAGTGACATTTGCCTTAATGTATTTTTGAGTGAAAGTGAAAGGGTTAAGGTTAAAAACAAGTACAGGTACCATCTGACTTAGGACCGAGTTCGGTTCCAACCAACCGGTTGTAAGTCGAAATGGACGCAAGTCGAACCTTACTACTGAATGTCAACATCACATTTTTGTAAAGACTATTTTATTGTTTTATTTTGGTATTTCATTTTTTACATTACTTTTTATGCTGTTAGCACTGTATTTTATACTGTAAGGTTTAGGATAAACACTGTGTACAACACAAACAGTTGTTTGTTTCCCAGAAATTTGGCATACAAAACACGGTCGTAAGTCGAATGGTCGTATGTTGAGCAGGTCGTAAGTCGAATGGTAGGTGTATTCTGTTGCATATGATTAGTTGGGCCATTTGTAGAAAAAAAAATATATACAGTTGACCCCCGCCTTACGATATTAATCCGTTCCTGAGAGCTCATCGTAATTTGAAATTTCTTCATAAGAAATAATGGAAATCAAATTAATCCGTGCAAGACACCCCAAAGTATGAAAAAAAAAATTTTTTTACCACATGAAATATTAGTTTTAATACACACAAACTGAAGAAGACATGCACAATTGCTACTCTACTAAGAATAGAATACATGACACTTACCTTTATTGAAGATCTGGTGATTATTGATGGGATGGGAGGAGGGGAGAGTGTGGAAGTTATTGTTTAGAAGGTGAATCCCCTTCCATTAGGACTTGAGGTAGCAAGTCCTTTTCTGGGGTTACTTCCCTTCTTCTTTAATGTCACTAGGACCAGCTTGAGAGTCACTGGACCTCTGTCACACAACAAATCTGTCCATAGAGCTCTGTACCTCCAGTTCCTTTAAGATTTGCCTAAAATGGGCCACAACATTGTCATTGTAATAGTCACCAGCACAGCTTGCAGTAGCTGTGTTAGGGTGATTTTCATCCATAAAGGTTTGCACTTCAACCCACTTTGCACACATTTCCTTAATCTTTGGAGTAGACACAATGGATTCCACAACTGGCATAGGCTTCTCAGGGTTAGCCCCAAACCCTTCAAAATCTTTCTTAATTTCCATACTAATTCTCACCCTTTTTACCACAGGTTTGGCACTAGAAGCTTTCTTGGAGCCCATGGTGACTTATTTTGCAGTTACAAGCACAAAAAACACTGGGATAAGGTGAAATGTACCGAATGTATGTGTGGATGCGACCGCACTGACTGGCCTCAGCTGCACGTCCCACGTGCAGCTGAGGCCACATGTGGGACGTGTCCCGGACGAATCACGTAAGGCGAGCTTTTTATCATGAGGCGAGGCAAAATTTTTGCGTTCAAATGCTTTGTATGGCAGATTTAACGTAACGCGATGCGTTCGTAAGGCTGGGGTCCACTGTATATATATATATACACATGTACTCTTACATAATTAGTCTGTAACTGGCCAAGGTCAAAATTTTTTTTCGACCTTGCCTGTTGACTACTGGAGTATTTATTCATGGAAAAAACATGCAAATTAAGCATTAAAGTTGGACGATGTTTAACCCTTTGACTGTCGCAACCCCAAATCCTGAAGTCCTGGTGTCGCAAAATATTTGAAAAGAAAAAAAAATTATTTTCTCTTATGAAATGATAGAGAGCCTTTTCCCGATAAGGACACCAAAAGTACTAAATTTGATGGAAAACTTATGGAATTACGCTCTCGCGAAGTTAGCGACCTCGGCGACATTTACGCATCGGCGATTTTGCCCACTTTGAGCCCAATTTTCGGCCAATTGCATTGTTCCAGTCCACCAAACTCATAGCTATTTCTTTAGAACTCCATTTGTTCTATCAATTGAGTACAAGAAACCGCCCATTTACCGATTTCAACTACCCAGTAAAGTGTTCAAATTGGCAATTTGGCCAATTTCATGCAAATTAAAAAATATGTCTATTTCAAAATAGGGTCCAGAATGAACAATGCAGACATTCCTGGCACTAAAATAACATTTTCTCTGTTCATCAATCACATCTCCTGGCCCCTGTTATAATACTCTTGCTTTCTATTTCTAATTTTTATTCACACAAAAAATAGAAGATTTACTGTTATGCAGATTACTGCAATTTTATTTTTTTTATTATCACACTGGCCGATTCCCACCAAGGCAGGGTGGTCCGAAAAAGAAAAACTTTCACCATCATTCACTCCATCACTGTCTTGCCAGAAGGGTGCTTTACACTATAGTTTTTAAACTGCAACATTAACACCCCTCCTTCAGAGTGCAGGCACTGTACTTCCCATCTCCAGGACTCAAGTCCAGCCTGCCGGTTTCCCTGAACCCCTTCATAAATGTTACTTTGCTCACACTCCAACAGCACGTCAAGTATTAAAAACCATTTGTCTCCATTCACTCCTATCAAACACGCTCACGCATGCCTGCTGGAAGTCCAAGCCCCTCGCACACAAAACCTCCTTTACCCCCTCCCTCCAACCTTTCCTAGGCTGACCCCTACCCCGCCTTCCTTCCACTACAGACTGATACACTCTTGAAGTCAACCCATTCATGACTGCGTACTAGAATGGCTAGTTGGACATTTATTGGAAAATGACGTCATTTGTTTACTCTTGAACATCAGCAAAAAAATCGAACATTTCTGCCACTTTGAACTCCATTTCAAGGTCCTTTTCTTAGTAAAAAGAATCAAAATCACTTCTATTTCTATAATATATTTACCATTCTGTCAAATGAGACCAAGAAAACAAGAATATACAACCATCAATACTATACGAAAATATACCTCAAGGTTGGCGTTTTAATCCAAAAACACGGAGTTTTATTTTTCTCATGCACTGCGTGTTGTAGGATTTTTTTTATGCTGTGCACATTGACCACACAGACCCATTCTCTCACACAGGGGCCTACCAGCTTTCTCCTGCTCGATTTGAAGCCAGTAGAGTTTTTGAGTATGTATACGTCAAACACATTGGCTTGTAATGTATATATACGACCAAAACAATCAAAGGGTTATATCTGTCTTGGGCTATTTTTGTGCCCAAACATCTTTAGCCTAACATTTGTTAGTACAGCAACAGTTATCAGAGTGTGACCAATTTGATTTTGATAAGGTACTTTTTCTTGGCCATGTACACATACATGTACTATATATATAAAAAAATGAACCCATTATTTATTTGACTAAATTTTTCAAAAGTATTTCATGGTCACATCATGTACCACTTCTAAATAATGTTCATAATACTATTGACAGCATGTACACTACTCTTGTTAAATTAATTTTTTATTGTACTTCAACATTATTTGTGACTATACAAAGCCATTGATTTTAATAATACTGATCAGGACATTTCCAGTGCAGGAATATATTCTTGGGAGTATTTTTATTATACAGTACCACATGTCATTGTTGCAACTTTGGAATGTATATCAAAAAATGATGAAAATGTGGGGCTGGTGCTACAGTACAAGGTAAGTGGGGGATATATCCAGGGTGGCTCCTCTTCTCTTTGTATTGTATCTCATGACTATTTCTCATTTATGCTGTCAAGGCCAGACTTTGTGATAACTATATTATCTTTTTATTTTTTCTGAAATGTAAAGGAAAATTAGTCTTCTGATTTTTATTTAATGTGTTTTTCCAGTGGTTTTGTATAGATATTTGATGAAATACTCAAGCTATATTGTTAAATTTCATTTTATGCTGTGCAAATGATGATACACTAAGAAAATGTGAAGTAGCAAATAATTTTTCATAAAGTCTTGCCTTGAGTGATTTTTTTTTTTCTTTTTGGCCATCATTGGTTGCTGTGGCAGAATATGTTACATTGTGTTTAGGATGTGTTAAATATGCCTTGAGGTATAACGTACCTCCTCTTACTAGATAAGGGCCCATGTATGATGTAGAACTTGCAACTACAAGAATATTTTTGCTTCTTGATTAGGATGAAAATGGGAAAGTGATATTAACCAGTGATGTTTCTGAGTATAGGGCAAAAAAATTTCCATTACAGTTTTTGTAAGGAATGCCATCATCAGAAACAAATGTATATTTTTAAGCTAAGTGTTGTACCATAAAGGCAACTGGAACTTGTGTGCCATTAATATCGTAATATGGCATTATGTAGACTTACCCAGTATGTAGTTTTAGTCCTTTAGTTATTGTGTTTTGTATACTGGAGGTTGACCATTAGAAATAACGCATTGAGAAAGTATTAGTACCCCTTTATACGAGTGTTTACCACAGTATTGTGCCGAAAGATCTACAGATAATTTTCAAAAGTATGCGAAAAATACAGAACTGAGCTATGCAACATAATCACATTGTGCATTTATTATATACAGTAGTTGTCTTCAGTCATGATGAAGTGCATTTTACTTCAGTTTAATGTTTTAACAGTGTTTGCAGTGTACAGTTCTGTATTCTGACATGTATAAATGTTGTACATATTTGCAAATATTTACTGTATGTAAAAATAACATTTGTAAAAGCTCTACATGAGCACCCAGGAATTCTGTCAAATGGTTTAAATATTCTTTCTGGAAAAACAAGTAATCGTGATAACCTGCCGCTGTTTATACCTCAGTATTAGTGTAAACGATCACACCTAATGGTATACCCAAGATGCGCACACTTGTTTATATTTTACTACCTACACAGTTACTATCCCAGAAAATTTATACATTTAAATAAATCATTGCAACTATGAATATGCTGTAGCAGTATACAGTAAATCATCTGTATGACACATATGTACGTAATGGACTTGAGAAATATGAACAGTATGATCAGTCAATTTGGAAACAGTGGACAAGGTCCGTTAGTAACAGAATTGGCCATTATTACAATCCCAGCAAAAACTTTCTGTCCACCACAATTGCCATTACTGGCCACACACTTTTCCCTGTTAGCCCATTATATGAAGAGTTTGCTGTATATATTTAGTTTTATATAAATGTAAAGACTGAGTTTGAGGAATTATAATTTAGGCAGGTGGGAAAGACTTAAAACATCTTCACAGGATAGTGTAGAGTAAGTCAATGGTCCAGAAAAAAATCCATCACCATCAGGAATCATATTCTGGAACATGACATAATAATTTACAACCATAGTGTATAATAGAAAATAAAATGAGATATTAACACACATGAGAAATTTAAAAAATTAGGTTAACAAACCAGTAAGGACATTGTTATATACCTGCACGAGTCAGAAGTTACTCTTGTAAGGCAAACTGCAAGATGAAATGTAAACAGAACTAAACACACCTAAAGAGGGTAAATTTTAGAGTAAATTGCAGAATCACTATGATTATTGCATACCTACCTACCTAACTTGACCCAACCCACAGTGGACTCTCATAATTTACATGTGTTAGGTTCCTGAAAGCAGTATTGTTGATAAAATAGCAACTTGTGATGTGAATAACATATGGGAAACATAGGGTTGCTTTTTTTTTTTTTTTTTTGGTACTTCCCAGGAAAATCAAGCAAATTATTTTTAAATTAAAGTTTTCAGCAAAAACAATGCAAGTTTTTATACAATGTAGATGTCGTGGTAAAACTACTACTATCACTTCTGAATTCACATCCTACAAGTGTTAAAGATGACTAAGGAAATTGTCAAGTGGGAAGAGAACCTTGAATAAAAGGTTCTTTCTATCAGGTACATCTTGACTGAAGGAATCGATGCCTGAATCACTCAATAAGCGAGGCCTCGCTCAACTTGTCTTTACCTTTTAAAGCATTGGGATTCCAAGAAAATGGTAAATAAGCATATGCTTGAACTTACAATCATCTGATGCATTAACACACAGAAACAAGATAAAATGAACTATCACTCCCTTAAAGTCAGGTTCAATTTTCTCTCGCTTGTTGATGTAAGTTCTTGACAGCATTTTCCAAAAAATACACCTGCTTTGTCAGCACTAACCTTTTGACAGTCAACACCCCTTCTTCTTTAAAAATATTCTTCTAAAATCGTAGAGAATCTTTATTTTAAAGATGATACCAAAAATGCAAATTTTGATGCAGAATTTATGGAATTATGCAAGCGTGAAGTTGGAGGTCGGGAGCACCCAATTTGAGAACTATTTTAGTCCATTTACAGTAGTCTGTGGGGTTGTAAGAGAAGTGAATGCTCGGGTGTTGGCAAGAGGTTTAGGGTTAAAAGATAGAGAATCTAACAAAGTGGGAGTTGTCTCAGTTGCTCTTTGCTGATGACAGTGTGCTTTTGGGAGATTCTGAAGATGAGTTACAGAGGTTGGTGGATGAGTTTTGTAGGGTATGTAAAAGAAAATTGAAACCGAATACTATAGGAAAGAGTAAGATGAGGCTAAAAAAAAAATTAGGTAATGGAAGATTGAATGTCAGGTTGGAGGGAGAGAGTATGGAGGAGGTGAATGTATTCAGATATTTAGGATTGGATGTGTCAGCAGATGGGTCTGTGTAAGATGAAGTGAATCGTAGAATTGACGAAGTGAAAAGAGGCGAGTGGTGCACTTAGGAGTCTGTGGAGACAAAGAACTTTGTCCATGGTAGCAAAGAGGGGAATGCATGAGAGTATAGTTATACCAATGCTCTTATATGGGTGTGAAGTATGGGTGGTGACTGTTGCAACAAGGAGAAGGCTGGAGGCATTGGAGATGTTATATCTGAGGGCAATGTGTGGCGTGAATAAAATGCAGAGAATTTGTAGTTTGGAAATTAGGAGGTGCTTGATTTCCAAAACTATTATCCAGAGGGCTGAGGAGGGGTTGTTGAGGTGGTTCGGACATATAGAGAGGATGGAACGAAATAGAATGACTTCAAGAGTGTATAAATCTGTAGTGGAGGGAAGGCGGGGTAGAGGTCAGCCTAGGAAAGGCTGGAGGGAGGGAGTAAAGGAGGTTTTGTGTGTGAGGGGCTTGGACTTCCAGCAAGCATTCATGAGCATGTTAGATAAGAGCGAATGAAGACAAATGATTTTTAGGATTTGACGTGCTGTTGCAGTGTGAGCAGGGTAACATTTATGAGGGGATTTGGGGAAACCGGCAGGCCGGACTTCGAGTCCTGGACATGGGAAGTACAGTGCCTGCACTCTGAAGGAGAGGTGTTAATGTTGTAGTTATAACTATAGTATAAGCATGCCTCTGGCAAGACAGTGATGGAGTGAATGATAGTGAAAGTTTCTTTTTTGGGCCATCGTACCTTGGTAGGAAATGGCCGATGTGTTAATAAAATACAGTGGACCCCCGGTTAACGATATTTTTTCATTCCAGAAGTATGTTCAGGTGCTAGTACTGACCGAATTTGTTCCCATAAGGAATATTGTGAAGTAGATTAGTCCATTTCAGACCCCCAAACATACACGTACAAACGCACTTACATAAATACACTTACTTAACAAATTCCAATTTAAAAATCAGTCCAAAACACTGTAGGCATTCTAGTTGCTAAAGCAACCTTGCCTCCATTATGTTCCTAGGTATATAACACCCTCCATTTTGAATTTGTCATCACAGTATTTTTCCCTATTTATCAGTTAATAAACCATCATCAAGAGTGTATGGTCATAATTTAGACCATCCCCATAATTGAAGCAGACATAGTAAAAACCCATAAAGCAAACCAGATGAGGTAGGGGGGGGCCTTGGCCCTTCTCAAGAAAAATAACTTAACCCTTTCAGGGTTTCCGACATACTAGTATGGCTTACGCACCAGGGTTATTGACGTACTAGAACGCCTAAATTCTAATGCCTTCAGATCTAACTAGAGAAAGCTGGTAGGCCTACATATGAAAGAATGGGTCTATGTGGTCATTGTGCGCAGTATAAAAAGAATTCTGCAGCACACAGTGCGTAATGAGGGGAAAAAACTGACAGTGTTTTTGGTTTAAAACAGCGACTTTGCACTGTATTTTCGTATGGTATTTATGGTTGTATTCTAGTTTTCCTGGTCTCATTTTATAGAATGGAAGACATATTACAGAAATTGAGATGATTTTGATTGGTTTCACAATGAAAAGTACCTTGAAATTGAGCTCAAAGTAGCAGAAATGTTCGATTTTTGCCAAAGTTCAAAAGTAAACAAATCATGCCAAGCGTCCAATACACATCAACTGGTGGGTCTAATATTCTTTCACAAGTGCGCTGATATTATTTATACCATTTCTACACTAATGCAGTAGTCTGCATAACAGTAAATCTTTTATTTTTTGTGAGAATATAAATTCAAAGTGGAAAGCAAAAGAAATGTAAGAGGGGCCTGGGGACGTGACTAACGAACAGAGAACTTGTTATTTTAGTGCCAGGAATGCCTGTCGTGTTTATTCTGGACTTTATTTGGAAATTGGCATCTTCTGAAATTTGTGTGAAATTGGCAAAATTGCCAATTTCTAACCATTTTATTGGACAGTTAAAATTGGTAAATGGGTGGTTTCTTGTACTCATTCGATAGAAAAAATGGAGTTCTAGCGAAATAAATATGATTTTTGTTGACTAGTACACAGGAATTGGCCAAAAATAGGGCTCAAATTGGGCAAAATCACCGATGCGTAAACATCGTCAAGACCACTAACTTCACAAGAGCATAATTCCATAAGTTTTCCATCAAATCTCATACTTTTGGTGTCATTATGATCGGGAAAAGATTCTCTATCATTTCATAAGAAAAAAAATTTTTTTTTCCAAAAAATTTTCGATCCTGAGAACGAGTTTAGGAGAGGGCCTCTCGACCCTGAAAGGGTTAAGGACCGAAGGAAATTAAAATCTTCTGTTAAAATTTATTAGTGAGTCTTCTGGTTAAAAAAAAAAAAAATAGCCAGTAAAACCACAAAAGCAGTTCTAGAAAATACCATAGAGTTGATATTTTACCCTAAATGAAAGGTCAGGAGTTTAGGCGCTCCTGCCCCATGCATTACGTGGGGCAGGTTTTTTTTTTTAATGCTTTTCACACCCATTACACAGACCCATTCTCTTATGTCTAGGTCAAAGTTTACCTTTCACATCAGATTTGAGGGTGCTGTGAATTGTGTGTAGATCTACTCCGCAACACTGATGTAGATCTATACGACTGACAGTGAAAGGGTTGTAGGCACCCTTGGAAATACTTCAGTACAACTTTGTAGGGAAATTCCCAGCAACAGCATGGTCATCATATTCATTTTCCCCATTGAGTTTTACGTTAAGTATCCTGTTGCGTACTTTAAACTGGTAGAACCAGTCAGAACTAAACAACTCACTTCTGCGGGCTTTCCATTATGCCTACACACTGTCTTATAATACAGCTGGGCTATTTTTATCATAACGGGGTTCTAAGCATGGAGGGGAAATATCTCACACCATATCAAAATGGCACCTTGTTGATAACAAGGGTTATGAGCACATGAAATATGAGAGTCTACTGTATACAGTATGTAGTATATAATAAACCCTTGATATTTAACGGCTTAATGGGAGAGAGAGGGTGGCCGGTAATGATTATCATAAATTCAGAGATTGTTTTGTCAGGATAGTAACAATAACATATTTCTGTACCAGCAGATTTTTGTCCATTGTTTCTGAATCAGTTGACTCATTGAATTTTGTGTGTTAGTATATGCGTGTGTGTGTACTCGCCTAATTGTGGTTGCAGGGGTCGAGTCACAGCTCCTGGCCGTGCCTCTTCACTGGCTGCTACTAGGTCACACTTATTGCCCCGTGAGCTTTATCATACCTGTGTGTACGTGTGTGCGTGCGTGCGTGCACGCATGCATGCATGCATGCATGCAGGAGGCGGAAAGATTTTTCCATAAAATACATTTATGTGAATTTGTGAATCTACCATCAGAATGTGTAAAAAACACCAAAAATTTTGCACAAAATGTAAAAGAAAAATCATGAATAAATAGTAAAACAGTTACAAATAAAGACTAGAGCTAGACTACCCTATGTAGGGTTCAGTTGAAACTGACCCAGCTACACAGTGGTCAGGCTGAGGTCAACTGTAAGAGAACTCAAGCAGGGGAAACAACTATTTTGATGTAAACATTGGAACTGTCAAGATGTAATCATTAAGCTCAGGTTTGAGCTCTTAGTATATAACCTTTCTAAAATGTATGAATCCAGTTTATCCCATGTTTTATCAATGATTTCAAAGTCATTTGTACTTAGTAAAGGAGGGTTTAGCTGATTTAGTAAGGCTTTTGTGTGGTATGCCTCTGAGTTCACATAATTTGTTTTGGAAGGTTCTAATTAAGCTTCCAAAGTATCTACCATTATATCTAGAACATGCATATTGGAAAAATAAAAAAAAGAGCACAGATGTGTGTGTGTGTGGGGGGGGGGTAAATGTATGTATGTTTATATGTGTATGTGTGACAGAATGTAATATATTTTGATCAGTAAGAGGAAAACTCAAGAAAAAATGTGGAAAAATGGTTGTTAGTTTTTCCACCTTCAGCCGAGGGTCTTTTTACAGATATGTACAAAAGAACGAGAGAAGGAAGGTATTTATAAGGGTAGAGAGTATGGGGGCAGAGTTCCTTGGGTCCTTGTGGTGTTATAACTGCTCAGAGTTGGTTACCTTTTTTAGGGATGTAAGAAGGTGGCCAATTGTGAGATGTTATGAAACACCACGAGGACCTAAGAGGTTCCTCCCCTACACTTTGCCCCCTCAAATGTCTGGTTTCCCCTCTTCATTCTTTATCAGTTGTATATGACCTCAGCATGAGGTTGAAATATTGAGGCTACTATTTATCCACATTTTTGTTTTGTTAGTTTTTCTCGCTGCACACTTGTGCTCACCTATTTGTGGTTGCAGGGGTCAGTTCTCAGATCTTGGCCCTGCCTCTTAACTTGGCACTCTCCATATTCACTTCCTCTTAACTGCAGGGACCTTGTCACATCTGCTTTTAAAACTATGTATGGATCCTGCCTCCACCACTTCCCCTTCAAGATCATTCCACTTCCTGGCCACTCAGACTGAAGGAATACTACCTAACATCCCTGTGGCTCATCTGTGCCTTTAACATCTCTAGTGGTGTTTCTCACTTCAGATAACCTATTCCCATCTACCTTATCAATTTCCCTGAATATTTTGCATGTTGTGATGTCCCCCTGGATCTTCTGTCCTCTAATGTTGTTGGATTCAGTTCTGCTAGTCTCTCCTTGTAGCTCATACCCCTTAGCTTAGGAGCAAACCTTGTTGCATACTTCTGCACTTTCTCAGGTGCAGGTTCCAACCAGTGCTCCATACTCCAACATTGGCCTGACATGTGTTGTATAAAGGGCCTGAAATGTTTTCCTAGTTGAGATTCCTGAAAGCTATTCTTCGATTTGCCAGACAAGCATTGGCTGTAGTGGTTATTCGGCTGATGTGAGCCTCTGGCGATATACTGGGTGCTATGCTCACTCCTGTGTCTTTCTCTTTGAGTGAAGTCTGCAAGCTCCGTCCCTCTTGTTCCTTCCCCAATCTTCATTATTAGTACAAGTCATGATGTATTGGTATGTGTACAGTCCATTTGTAATGGTCTTAAATGTACTCAATATTTATCTTTATAGATAAATGCTTTGGGGCACACAGCCGTTAGGCATCAGCACTCAAATCAGTTCAGATTTAGGATCCATAGTGCATGGATGTATCACTGGCACTGCAACTCGCTGTATTCATCTCTGTCCTCCTATATAATGAACTGCAGAACTAGTATTGACAATTCAATACTAATCTGTACTTACCTAGTTGTGGTTGCAGGGGTCAAGTCACAGCTCCTGGCCCTGTGAACCTATGCATGCCCTAACAGTGGGCATGACTTCATGACCTTCCATTTATTGGGGTTGAATTCAAACGACTTCTTATCTGGCTGCACTTGCTATTTGTCCAGATCGCCTTGGAGCCTTTCCTTGTCCTCATCTGTTTTTGTTTCCCTCAGTTTTATATCAGCAAGCAGGGATGTATTTGAATCAGTCCTATCTGAAATATCATTAACATAAACAAGAAACTACTGGTCCTTGTGGAACCCCACTAGTTACTCTTCTCCATTCTAACATCTCTTTCCTGCGTTTTGTTTCCTTGCCCTAAGATACATGTACTCTTTGATCCACTGGGGTATGTTCCGTGTGTGTGCATGTGGACACGTGTATGTGTGTGTGTCTGCATGTTGGGTGTGCGTGTCAGTCTCTGTTCAATTTAATACAAATGTAAGAACAACACACGAGAGATTATAAAGTCTACCTTATTCTATAAATAAAGCATAAAAAAATAGTCTGCCTGAATACAAATACACAAGCACATCACAGACACCATTGGTGGAACTAAAATGAATTGATTTTTCATACATATTTAAATGGTGATGGAAGAGAGCAGTTAAAGAAGTCATCTTTCTATGTCCTTTGGTTGTAAATTACTCGACAAAATACAAGCTGAAAATAGGTCAAGAAATATTGAAGTTCAGGTTCTGGTGTTTCCTTTTACCACTGGATTAAATTTTTGAAAATATATAAATCAAGATGTGGAAAGAACTTATAATCTGTTTAGTTGATTGTGAAAAAGTGGAGAAAGGTAGAATTATAGTACTGTACTAATGTGGAGTGCTAAACCCTTGTCGGTCATTCAGCTCAAGGAGGAGCGGAGCTTGAACTTCCATGAGAGTTTAATCTCTTAACCAGGAAAGAATAGTTTTGAAGTACAGAAAGGAATTGGAGTTATCTTCCCCTTTCTTGGAGCAGACCTGATTACTTTTAATTCCACAGGCACTGTATGCACCTATAGGTTTAGCATTTCATGAAAAAGAAAAACCACAAGCAGAAAGCAACGATGATGTACAGTCCAGTATTTCAATACACGTATAGTTGAATGAAATTTTGTAGACATTAAAACTTTTGAACTTGCAAGCAGGAAAAAAGTAATAGGGTTAAAATATAATAAACCTACTCTATGATAATACTGTATATGTAGTAAGGAAGGTTATGGCAGGATGAATGAGTGGCTGCAAGAAATATTAAAGAAATTAATACTAAAACTGATTAAAGGAAGGTAACACTTGTAATACTGCAAAAAACTATTGAAGCAGTCAGCAGGGAAGTGTAAGCTGAAGTTAGCCTCATAGTGTAGAATAGCTCTCAAAACTCAGAACATTATTAAATTGAGTGATGAAAGATAAAAAAATGTGTAATGATAACTTAGCAAAATGGAATCAAGTCTCATTATTAAATTGTATTAAATTGCATTAAAGGTAATTCAAAATATTAGAGCGAGGCAATATGAGAAATACTGAATGTGAATTTTGGTATTTGGCTATACACAAGAAATGGATTTAAGGGATTCAGTTGTATGCTCTTCTGAAATTGATGCTTTTGAAAATGAGATGGAAAGTCAAATTACAGTATTGATGACATTGATAAAAAGTGGTGGAACTAAATGTTATATTGCCTTGGGGCTTTAAGGAATCTGCAGAACTTATTTATCTACTCTGGATTATTTTTTGAAACTAAAAAGGAAAAAATTGATAAATGGAAAATTGTGATTGTTTACGAATAGTCACACAAGTAATAAGGGAAATCCCTTAAAATAAAAAGTATTTTTAATAAGCTTGATAGGTAAAATATAACAGATGTGTTAGGTAAAAGGACATGTGCAACTAATGCTACATTTTATTGTGGCATTAGTTGCACAGGTGTTCTTATACCTAACATATTGTCGGTAATTATACCAACATTATTTTAATAGATGTGGATTGAATAAGAGTTAATATACAGTGCTATATTCTGTATAATTTTGAAGCAATATAGTGTACAACACAGTATCATTACACAAAAATAATACAAGAACAACAAGAATGGATTGATTGTAGGAGAGACAGCAGAGCTGAAGATTGCGTAAAGGTTGTATACTGCTTGCATAGAATCAGGGAAATGCCTAAACTACAGGGAGCACCTCAAAGCTCTTGGAGAGGTGAGATTTACCTGACACATACATACATATATTCATACATACATTCATACATTAGAGTTATACTACCTGATATATATACGAATATGCATTAGAGTTACACCTGATATATACATACATGGAAAATGTGCTCGAGGGCCTGGTACCTAGTCTTCATACTGCTATAACTTACTGGTGTAAAAGATATGGGACAAAGTGTAGAATACACCCAGTGGAAAGCATAAGTACAATTAAGAGAACATCCTGTGAACATCCATGGCCCAAGATTTTTCAAAGGCTTCATATCAGACATCACATATTGCTTGAACGATTGATACTTTCAAGAGGAAACTGGATCACTATTTTCTGAAAATTTCTAATTTGTGTTGACCATGTGGGTCTGTGAGCTACTAGCACAAACAGCTGGTTTTATCAGGTGGTTAACAGGGATGCCTGGCCAGTGGCCAGGCTGCAAGGGTACCTGAAGTTTACCTGTTGGAGGTTTTGGGAATCCCTGCCCTTGTGACTTAGTCCAAGACCTGGCTTCCTGGTAGACCATGGCCTGATCAACTAGGCTGTTACTGCTAGTCACGTACACAATTCAGTGTATGTGCTACAGCCCTGCTAATTAGGCACTGCCTTAAAGTTGCATACAAGACTGGTCATTAAAAAGGAACACAATTTGGGTTACTCTGGTTTAGAGCTGAAGGTACACTACACCACTGGTGTGCAGTAGAAGAAATGTTGAAACAGGTCACAAGTAATTATAATAAAGGTATACAATACTGACTAGTAGAAGTGCAAAAGTTGGAAGGGTTTCGTCCATGCAGTAGGCTACTTCAGTTGAATACAGAGACAGTAGAAGTGGAGAAGTAAAGATGTGATTAGTTCATTAGTTTTGAAGTAGCAGTTTTGAGGCAGTCAGTCCCTCAGCCTTGAAGAAAAAAAACCTCAGTTCCATAGTCTTGAACACATTGTTCAAGATTATGGAGCTGAAGTTTTCTACAGGCCGAAGGACTGATCACCTCAACAAAATTTCAAGGTTTTTGGACTGATCACATAATCTTTACCTCTCTACATCTGCTCTCTCTTCTGTATTTGACTAAAGAAGCCTACTGTGTAGGTGACACGTTTCAACAGTAAAGATATCAAGCTGTTGCACATGTGTCTAGTCTAAGATCACAAGCATGTTCTCATAAAAGATAACTTAGAATTTACAGAATATGGTAATACTGAAGAGTGGGAGGTACTCAACTGGATGAAAAACTTCTTCCATGAAAATAAATGATAATATTGATGAGGAAAATGTATCACAATTAGTGTTTGCTCCATTATTTGTCTGTGATTTATATATTATAAAATATTTACTGGAGGGAAGAAGAAAACAGAAAATATTGTCATTATTTTTATGTAAAAACTGAGTGATAGAATAAGTAAGATCCTATTTAAGGAGCATCTGATAGGAAAGCTAGTGTGGTGGTGGTGATGTTTTCATAATATAATTTGAGTGTCACTAGTAAAGAAAACTTCAATTTGTTACATCTTTTAGTTATTGGAAATGTTAACCTTAATCAATACTGTACATTTTTTTATCGATTAATTCAATATATATATAGATCGAGTTGTAACAGAAGTGAATGCTCGGGTGTTGGCAGGAGGTGTGGGGTTAAAAGGTAAAGAATCTAACATAATGTGGGAGTTGTCACAGTTGCTCTTTGCTGATGACACTGTGCTTTTGGGAGATTCTGAAGAGAAGTTGCAGAGGTTGGTGGATTAGTTTGGTAGGGTATATAAAAGAAGAAAACTGAAAGTGAATATAGGAAAGAGTAAGGTGATGAGGAGGATAAAAAAATTAGGTGATGTAAGATTGGATATCAGATTGGAGGGAGAAAGTATGGAGGAGGTGAATGTAGTATTCAGATACAGTGAAACCTTGGCTTATGTATGCCCCACCATGCAAACTTTTTAGGATACGAACCGTCGTTCAGTCGATTTTTTGCTTCTGGATACGTATGAAATTTCAGGATGCATACTTACCCCTCAAGGGAGGTTCCTTGGTGAGGGGCTCTTGATCTAGGGAATTGGATCTGTGCTCCAGTTTCCTAAATTAATAATACGTAATAATAATATTACAATATGTACGTACATAGTAATAATAATATAGTGTACACTCATTACTTACCTTAAAATATTTATAGTCTTAATAGCCTTAATATAAGGTGCAAGGTGAATAGTAAGGTTGGTAGATATGTAACCCCATCTGGCCTCCCCACCCACACATTATATACTAGGCATTTAAAGTACCCTAGAGTGATAAAATGCATATACAGTACACTCAATACAGTGGACCCCCGCATAGCGACCTTAATCCGTGCAAGAAGGCTGGTTGTTATGCGAAATGTTCGGTATGCGAATGAATTTTCCCCATAAGAAATAATGGAAATCAAATTAATCCGTGCAAGACACCCAAAAGTATGAAAAAAAAAATTTTTTTACCACATGAAATGCTAATTTTAATACACACAAACTGAAAAAGGCATGCACAATTACATGACACTTACTTTTATTGAAGATCTGGTGATGATTGATGGGATGGGAGGAGGGGAGAGAGAGTGTTAGTATTTAGAAGGGGAATCCCCTTCCATTAAGACTTGAGATGTGGAGTCCTTTTCTGGGGTTACTTCCTTTCTTCTTTTAATGCCACTAGGACCAGCTTCAGAGTCACTGGACTTCTTTCGCACAACATATCTGTCCATAGTGGCCTGTACCTCTCGTTCCTTTATGACTTCCCTAAAGTGTTTCACAACATTGTCAGTGTAATAGTCACCAGCACGGCTTGCAATAGCTGTGTGAGGGTGATTTTCATCCATGAAGGTTTGCACTTCAAGCCACTTTGCACAGATTTCCTTAATCTTTGTAGTAGGCAATTTCTTCAATTTCTCTCTCCCCTCCTTCGAACCAGTTTCCTCAGGTCTGGCCTCTTGCTGTTGAAATTGATCTATCAGCTCATCAGTGGTTAGTTCTTCATTGTCCTCCTCCACCAACTCTTCCACATCATCCCCACTAACCTCCAACCCTAAGGACTTTCCCAATGCCACAATGGATTCCTCAACTGGCATAATCCTCTCAGGGTTAGCCTCAAACCCTTCAAAATCCCTTTTGTCTACACATTCTGGCCACAGTTTCTTCCAAGCAGAGTTCAAGGTCTTCTTAGTCACTCCCTCCCAAGCCTTACCTATAAGGTTTACACAATTGAGGATATTAAAGTGATCTCTCCAAAAGTCTCTTAGAGTCAGTTGAGTTTCTGAGGTCACTACAAAGCACCTTTCAAACAGAGCTTTTGTGTACAGTTTTTTGAAGTTTGCAATAACCTGCTGGTCCATGGGCTGCAGGAGAGGAGTGGTATTAGGAGGCAAAAACTTCACCTTAATGAATTTCATGTCCCCATAAAGTCGCTCTGCCACGTCTGTAGGATGACCAGGGGCATTGTCTAACACCAGGAGGCACTTAAGGTCTCATTTCTTTTCAGTTAGGTAATCTTTCACATTGGGGGCAAATGCATGGTGTAACCAGTCATAGAAAAAGTCCCTAGTGACCCATGCCTTACTGTTTGCCCTCCAGAGCACACACAAATTCTCCTTGAGGACATTCTTTTGCCTGAACGGTCTGGGAGTTTCAGAATGATACACTAATAAAGGCTTCACTTTGCAATCACCAGTAGCATTGGAACACATCAACAAAGTAAGCCTGTCTTTCATAGGCTTATGTCCTGGGAGTGCCTTTTCCTCCTGAGTACTGTAGGTCCTGCTTGGCATTTTCTTCCAAAACAAGCCTGTTTCATCACAATTAAACACTTGTTCAGGTTTCAGTCCTTCACTTTCTATGTACTCCTTGAATTCCTGCACATATTTTTCAGCTGCTTTGTGGTCCGAACTGGCAGCCTCACCATGCCTTATCACACTATGTATGCCACTACGCTTCTTAAATCTCTCAAACCAACCTTTGCTGGCCTTAAATTCACTCACATCATCACTAGTTGCAGGCATTTTTTTAATTAAATCCTCATGCAACTTCCTAGCCTTTTCGCTTATGATCGCTTGAGAGACGCTATCTCCTGCTAGCTGTTTTTCATTTATCCACACCAATAAGAGTCTCTCAACATCTTCCATCACTTGCGATCTCTGTTTCGAAAACAGTTAAACCTTTGGCAAGAACAGCTTCCTTGATTGCCTTTCTGTTGCCCACAATAGTAGAGATGGTTGATTTGGGTTTCTTGTACAACCTGACCAGGTCGGCGACACGCACTCCACTTTCATACTTATCAATGATCTCTTTCTTCATCTCTATTGGAATTCTCACCCTTATTGCTGTAGGGTTGGAACTAGAAGCTTTCTTGGGGCCCATGGTCACTTATTTTCCAGATAAAGCACCGAAAACACTGTAATAATACGAAATATTCCGATTGTATGCTTGGATGTTACCGCGGAGGCTGGCTGGTAAACAATGCCACCGGCGGAACATATGAGGCTGGCTCAGGCCGCACATTGGACGCGTCTCGAACGAAGGGCGGTGAGCGGGTTTTTGGGCGGTATGCGAGGCAAAATTTTAGCGATCAAAGCGTCCGGTATGCGGATTGTACGGTATGCAATGCGTACGGTATGCGGGGGTCCACTGTACTTACCTTAAAATATTTGTAGTCTTATTGTAGGGTGAGAGGTGTGTAAACAAGATTAAATTGTAAGAGAGAGAGAGAATGAGTACATGAGAGAGTACTAGCAGGTTTGCAAGTTTTGTAAACAAACCAGCTGGACGCGTATGGTTTTAGTTCACTCACAAGCCGACTGGAAAAACATGTCATATTTATGTTAATTTATTCTACTGTGCGTACATTTATCATGTTTATGTGTTACGTAGCATGTTTATTTTATAATTTTGAAAAAATATTATAGATAGGTTAAGCAAAATGTCTATATGTATTAACATTTTATACAACATTTAATGTGCCTCAGAGTGATTATTGTGTTATTATCATTATTAATATGGCATCTTCAAGAGTTTATCTCTACAAGTGAGATAAAGAAAATGTTGGGAATCTGGGAGAGATTTTCAGACTTTATTGAAAGGAAACAACCTCTGCTAGCATCTTCAAGGTAAATGCTGAAGTAAATGCAATTTTCCTTATGAAACTATGTAATGATCTAATGCAGTTACCCTTCACAAACACTTTTCTCTGATAATAAGAGCATGGGAAGATACTGTAGTCAGTGGGAGAGTAAATGGCGGATGGTGCCATCCCCGCCGTATTATTGCCATATTATGGCCTATTTTATTCATTCTAGAGTGTATATCATGTTTCAATGTTATTAATATTGTTTATTATGTTATATTAGATCAACTGTGATGGACAAATAAGCCGTAGAGTTGATATTAGCTTTATATTGAAGTGTGTTTTTCCTGCTTCTGAGAGCAGGAATTCTGCTGGAACGGATTAATTGCACTTAAGTTAATTTAAATGAGGAAAATTGAGTCAGCATACGAACAAATCAGGATACGAACAAGGTCATGAAATGGATTAAGTTCGTAAGCCGAGGTTCCACTGTATTTAGGAGTGGACGTGTCAGCACATGGGTCTATGAAGGATGAGGTGAATCATAGAATTGATGAGGAAAAAGGTGAGTGGGCACTTAGGAGTTTATGGAGACAAATTTGTCCATGAAAGAAGAGAGAGGAATGTGTGAGAGTATAGTTATAACAATCTTATATGGGTGTGAAGGATGGGTGGTGAATGTTGCAACAAGGAGAAGACTGGAGACAGTGGAGATGTCATCTTTGAGGACAATGTGTGGTGTGAATAAAATGCAGAGAATTCATAGTTTGGAAATTAGGAGGAGGTGCGGGATTACCGAAACTATTATTGAGAGGGCTGAGGAAGGGATGTTGAGGTGGTTCGGACATGTAGAAAAGAGGATGGAGTAAAATAAAAAGACTTTGAGAGTGTATAAATCTGTAGTGGAGGGAAGGCGGGATAGGGGTCAGCGTAGGAAAGGTTGGAGGGAGGGGGTAAAGGAGGTTTTGTGTGCAAGGGGCTTGGACTTCCAGCAAGCATGCATGAGTGTTTGATAGGAGTGAATGGAGACAAATTGTTTTTAGGACTTGTCGTGCTGTTGGAGTGTGAGCAAGGAAACACTTATGAAGGGATTCAGGGGAAACCAGCAGGCTGGACTTGTCCTGGAGATGGGAAGTACAGTGTCCGCACTCTGAAGGAGGGGTGTTAATGTAGCAGTTTTATAACTGTATTGTAAGCATGCCTCTGGCAAGACAATGATGGAGGAATGATGAAAGTTTTTCTTTTTCGGGCCACCCTGCCTTGGTGGGAGACGGCCAATGTGTTAATAAAAATAATAAAAAAAAATTCATTACGGTACTGTGTATGTAAAGGATAATCATTATCAAACGTCAGTTACTGTCTTCTAGGAAGAATTCGAAAAGGAAAGTACAGTGGACCCCCGCTTAACGATCACCTCCCAATGCGACCAATTATGTAAGTATATTTATGTAAGTGCGTTTGTACGTGTATGTTTGCGGGTCTGAAATGGACTAATCTACTTCACAATATTCCTTATGGGAACAAATTCGGTCAGTACTGGCACCTGAACATACTTCTGGAATGAAAAAATATCGTTAACTGGGGGTCCACTGTATATGCGAAACTTAAGAGGATTGTCATATAGTACGAAAGGAACACGTGAAAGACTTGCAAATGCTTGTCATCTGAACTTTCTTTCAAAGAATATAATAAGACCAAGGTCTTGACAGCCAGGAAATAATGCCAGTGGTGGCACTTTTTAAATTGCTTGTAGTGTCTCATTTGGAATATTGCTTAGTGTTGATGGCCTCACTCAGGGCAGGAACAGATAGAGATCAGTTATGGCCTGCATAGAGCCAATAAAGCATTGAAATTACTGGGAATGCCTTAAAGTCCTAAATATGTACTCACTGGAGTGGAGGAAAGAGGGAGAGATGCATGATAATATATGCCTGGAAAGTACTTGAGGGCCTTTTCCAAATCTGCTCACTGCCGTAACATACCGGAGTGAGAGATGGGAAGAAGTGCAAAATAAACCCAGTGAAAAGCAAGGGTGCTTGGGCACAATAAGGGAACACTGTATCAATGTCTGTGGCCTAGTCTATTCAACATCTTACCAAAAGATATCAGAAACAATGCTGGGATAAGTGTAGAAGTTTTCAAGATGAAACTGGAAAAGTATCTTCACCAGGCGCCAGATCAACCAATCTCTGGATATGTGGGTCACTGGGCCACCAGCAGCAACATCCTGGTTGACTAGGCAAGTACCACATGAGCCTGGCCCAAGATCAACCTTTGGAACTCAGAAAAGGAGAAGAAAAATATTCTTTGATTATTAATAAATAGAACCCATTGATTCAGTATCTGCGGTTACAGTTATCCACAGTTTACCATGGCCTGAAAATGACCCTTAATTTTGGCTTAATAATGGCCCCAAAGTGCACAAGTAGTGATGCTGGCAGTTCTTCAAAGCCTAAGAGAAGCTTTGAAGAAAGTAAAAAAAAAAGTGCTAATTCTAGATTTACTTTGCATATTTTCAGTTAAACTTTATCCTAGATGTACATGTTAACAAAAAGTGACATATATAGGGTTCGCTTCTATCCATGGTTTCAGGTATCCACGGCAGGTCTTGGAACATATCCCCTGCGGATATGAGGGTCCTACTGTACCTTCAAATTTACATATTGTAATGTAATTCTGATATGAATGATGTGTGTGAAGGTTGGTTGGATTTAAAGTGCTTTCAAAACTTTTCATTGATTTTGACTATCAGCCTTCCCCCATCGAGAAATTATCTTTTGTCATGTTGGGATTAATAATGGCGATTTCCCTTTGTAATACAGTGGAACCTCTATTTGTGAGTTTAATCCGTTCCATGACCTTGCTCGCAACTGGAATTGCTCGTTTGCAGTCAATTTCCTCATTTAAATTAATTGAAATGCAATTAATCTGTTCCATTGGAATTCTGTACTTCAATAATTTCGCTAATGTCAACTCTACGGCTTATTTATCTATCTCACTTCATCTAATATGACATAATAAACAATATAAATAACATAGAAACCTGATATATACTCTAAAATGGATAAAATATGTCGTTCATGTAGTGGTATGGGCATTGTTGGCGGTGGAAGAGAGTGGAGACCGGGCAAAATACTTCATGAATAATTTCGCTAGTATCATCTAAATGGCTTATTTATATATCACAGTTCATCTAATATGACATAACAGACAATATAAATAACATAGAAACACGATATATACTCTAGAAAGAATAAAATATGTCATTATGTAACAGGTGGAGGCAGCCACAACCGCTCGCTCTTTGTTGTGGTAAACACTGCCATCTAGTGACGGCCTTTTGAAGCCGTCTATTATTATAATTATTATGTGTAGTACATTATTATTATATATGTATTATTATTATACATATATTATTATTATTGTATTATACTATTATTATTATACGTATTGTTATTATTCATATTATTATTATACATATAATTATTATTATTATTATTATTATTATTATTATTATTATTATTATTATTATTATATAAATTATTTGTAATTTTTATTCACACAAAAAATATAAGATTTACTGTTATTCCTTATTGCAATAATTGTATAAATATGTCAACCCATTCACGACTGCATATTGGAATGGACAATGATGTCATTTGTTTACTGTGAAACAGCCAAGCAATGGACTATTTCTCCTAGATTGAGCTCAATTTCAAGGCACTTTTCGTCATGAAAGCAATCAAAATCGTATCTATTTCTGTAATATATCTTCCATTCTATCAAATGAGACCAAAAAAACGAGAATACAACCGTAAAAACCATTTGAAATTACTGCTAAGGGGTGGCTAATTGCTGAGAAGTGAACTCCATCACACAAGGATGTGTGATGGCACTGTGGTTGTTGAATATATTTATAGATGGGGTTGTAAGAGAAGTAAATGCAAGGGTCTTGGCAAGAGGCGTGGAGTTAAAAGATAAAGAATCACACATAAAGTGGGAGTTGTCACAGTTGCTCTTTGCTGATGACACTGTGCTCTTGGGAGATTCTGAAGAGAAGTTGCAGAGATTGGTGGATGAATTTGGTAGGGTGTGCAGAAGAAGAAAATTAAAAGTGAATACAGGAAAGAGTAAGGTTATGAGGATAACAAAAAGATTAGATGATGAAAGATTGGATATCAGATTGGAGGGAGAGAGTATGGAGGAGGTGAATGTATTCAGATATTTGGGAGTGGACGTGTCAGCGGATGGGTCTGTGAAAGATGAGGTGAATCATAGAATTGATGAGGGGAAAAGGGTGAGTGGTGCACTTAGGAGTCTGTGGAGACAAAGAACTTTGTCCTTGGAGGCAAAGAGGGGAATGTATGAGAGTATAGTTTTACCAACGTTCTTATATGGGTGTGAAGCATGGGTGATGAATGTTGCAGCGAGGAGAAGGCTGGAGGCAGTGGAGATGTCATGTCTGAGGGCAATGTGTGGTGTGAATATAATGCAGAGAATTCGTAGTTTGGAAGTTAGGAGGAGGTGCGGGATTACCAAAACTGTTGTCCAGAGGGCTGAAGAAGGGTTGTTGAGGTGGTTCGGACATGTAGAGAGAATGGAGCAAAACAGAGTGACTTCAAGAGTGTATCAGTCTGTAGTGGAAGGAAGGCGGGGTAGGGGTCGGCCTAGGAAAGGTTGGAGGGAGGGGGTAAAGGAGGTTTTGTGTGCGAGGGGCTTGGACTTCCAGCAGGCATGCGTGAGCGTGTTTGATAGGAGTGAATGGAGACAAATGGTTTTTAATACTCGACGTGCTGTTGGAGTGTGAGCAAAGTAACATTTATGAAGGGGTTCAGGGAAACCGGCAGGCCGGACTTGAGTCCTGGAGATGGGAAGTACAGTGCCTGCACTCTGAAGGAGGGGTGTTAATGTTGCAGTTTAAAAACTGTAGTGTAAAGCACCCTTCTGGCAAGACAGTGATGGAATGAATGATGGTGAAAGTTTTTCTTTTTCGGGCCACCCTGCCTTGGTGGGAATCGGCCAATGTGATAATAATAATAAAAAAATATTATTATTATTATTATATAAATAATTTGTTATTTTTATTCACACAAAAAATATAAAATTTACTGTGACGTCATTTGTTTACACTGAAACAGCCAAGCAATGGACCATTTCTCCTAGGTTGAGCTCTATTTCAAGGTACTTTTGTCATGAAAGCAATCAAAATCATATTTCTGTGATATATCTTCCATTCTGTCAACTGAGACCAAAATAACGAGAATACAACCATAAAAACCATTCAAAATTACTGCAAAGGGGTAGCTAATTGCTGAGAAGTGAACTCCATTATTTATGCTTAGGTTTCTTTAATTTTTGGTGTATGTTAAGAAGCATCTTTCCATCATACATTGCGCAAGTTTCAATAAGAAAGTCCAACAAACAAATGAGATACAATTCCCGAGATCAAGAGCCCCTCACCAGTGTCAAGGACCTGCCTTGAGGTCTGCTTGCTTGTGGAAATTTTGCTCGCGGATGGAAGCAAAAAATCGACCCATCGACTGCTCGTATTTGGAAAAACTCGCACATGGACACGCTCGCAAGTAGAAGTTCCACTGTATAAGCAAGTCATCTGCATAACACCTATACAGAAATTTAATTTACAATCGAAATTGTAATTGTGAAGTAAAAATGAGTATTAAGACATTGTGCAGAATAAAGTGTTATTGAGAAGCACTCGGGTAGAGCTTTTTCAAGCCATTGATGACCTGTTTACCCTTGAACCATGGCAGACCAATAAAAGAAAATGATGACAGTAGTGTGGCAAAATAAAAATAAAGAACACAATTTGAAAGTGTACACTTTCTGAATGGAAAAGACCCCTCCTCCCCCCTAAAAAAAAAAAAAGAATTAGCAATATATGGAATATTAAAGTTGGCAGAAAATGCTTCCCCAGTGGCAGCATTGTCATAAGTATATATTTGTTTCTTATGGTTTTTATACAGAAAGCAGGCAGAGAAAAACAGCACCATTTACACAAATTAGTTTTCACTACGAAATTTTCTCTGTGATAATCATTGGTCATAACTAACACTATTTCCTGCATCCTTCATTATAATACAGTACAAATTTTTCAAAGCATGATATTGCTGGCAACATGCAACTAGGCAGAGGTTTACATTACACACCTGAGTTAAGGTTTTCTGAAACTGAAGGCATGAAGCATCTCTTCTGTGTTCCCATTGTCTTTGCTGTAGTAGTAGTAGTAGTTGAAGGCAAATGACCACCTTGCTTTAGCCAAAATGAAGCACTTTTGTGAATGTCAGCAAATTGATGGGGTGATCCCCCTGGTATGTTATGTCTTATGATAAAAGGAATTGCCAAGTTTTGGCTTCTTTTCAGTTTTCACCTGGAATAAATTAAATGCACGTAGCACTGCTGCATCTAACAGATAGAAAAACAATTTCATGTATTACTTTCAACTTTGTCTTGATTCATTAACCAAATGCGTATTATTTGCGTAATTGATGATTGCAAGTGTCACCAAAATGCCATTAAATCGTTTGCTTGAAACACTGCATTATGAGCTAATGGTGTTTTGAATGATGGTATACATTTTCTGTTTTGCTGCACTGCCCTACACTTTTCATGAAGTGAAGGGTTTGTGTACTAGTATATGAAGACAGTTTGCTGCTTACCAAAATCATTTTCATGACAACAGCAGATATTCCTAAAAGGTCTCTAGTGTTTTCTAAAGTTTTCTTGCTTGTGTGCACAACAACAACTATCACTATACAGATGCTCTCTCTACTTACGAACAGGTTTGGTTCCGAGCAGTTGTTCGTAAGTCCAACATATGTACATACATGGTATTGTACAGTAGTGTAGTATGTATAGCAACATATGTGAACACAGGAAAAGTACAAAAATATGTAGTGTTCACTCTTGTTTCCATTATGATGGCCTGGCACTTCTTAGCACTACCACCTGCATCACCACTGCTTTTGTGCTTAACACCAGACATATTGGGGGTATAGTAATCACAAATAACACTGAATTTGTGGAGAGAGTACAAGCACACGTATGAATAATGCTGCTAGAGTAACTTACTGTGTATTGTTTACACCTCCGCGTTTCCTGCAAATTGTTCGTATTATTGAAAGTTTGCAACACGAATGTTCGTATGTAGGGAATCTCTGTACCATTTTACACACACACACACACACACACACACACACACACACACACACACACAGGGCCAGGAGCTCGGACTCGACCCCCGCAACCTCAACTAGGTGAGTACACACACACACACACACACACACACACACACACACACACACACACACACACACACACACACACACACACACACACACACACACACACACACACACACACTCACACTCACACTCACACACACACACTCACACACACACACTCACACACACACACACACACACACACACTCACACACTCACACACACACACACACTCACACACTCACACACTCACACACTCACACACTCAAACACTCAAACACACACACACACACACACACACACACTCACACACACACACACTCACACACACACACACACACTCACTCTCACACACTCACACACACTCACACACACACACTTACACACACACTCACACACACACTCACACACACTCACACTCACACACTTACACTTACACACACTTACACTTACACTTACACACACACACACACACTTACACTTACACACACTTACACACACTTACACTTACACACACACACTTACACTTACACACTTACACTTACACACTTACACTTACACACTTACACTTACACACTTACACTTACACACTTACACTTACACACACTTACACTTACACACACACACTTACACTTACACACTTACACTTACACACACACACACACACACACACACACACACACACACACACACACACACACACACACACACACACACACACACACACACACACACACACACTCTCACTCTCACTCTCTCACTCTCTCACTCTCTCACTCACTCTCACTCTCTCACTCTCTCACTCTCTCACTCTCTCACTCTCTCACTCTCTCACTCTCTCACTCTCTCACTCTCTCACTCTCTCTCTCACTCTCTCACTCTCTCACTCTCTCACTCTCTCTCTCTCTCTCTCTCTCTCTCTCTCTCTCACTCTCTCACTCTCACTCTCTCTCACTCTCTCTCTCACTCTCTCTCACTCTCTCTCACTCTCTCACTCTCACTCTCACTCTCTCACTCTCTCTCACTCTCTCACTCTCTCTCACTCTCACTCTCTCACTCTCTCACTCTCTCTCTCTCTCTCTCTCTCTCTCTTTGAATAATATAAGACTCGTCAGTAATGACGTTCTTGAAGGGATAAAAGAATTAACTGAATTTCTTTGTACATAATCATTTATCTTACTTTGTATAACAAAATTCATGGGGATTTATGTTGGAGAAATACAACATATTCTGTATCAACAAAAAATGATCAACTATTATTTAATTTTCTGATATACTTTTCTTTGCAACATTAGTGCATGAGTATGAGTGTTGCAAAGAGAAAGTGCATAATATATTTGCAACAGTATCTTTACACTAGTGAAGCCCAGATTTTACTGAAATCCGTGTAGACATTTGTGTACTGGTGATAATTATTCTTGGGTATTTTGTTAGTATGCCTTTTGTTTTATCAATCGAGCACAAGAAATCCCCCATTCAACTATTGCAAAGTGCACGGAAGTTGGTAATTTGGCCAATTTTACACAAAACTGAAAAAATACCAATTTAAAAAGTGCAAAATATACAGTGTAGACATTCCTGGCACTAAAACATTTCCACCATTCATTAGTCACATCCCTAGACCTCTCCTGTATTACACTTGCCTTTCATTTTGAATTCGCAGTCATACAGCAATAGAAGATTTACTCTTTTCCTGGAATGAGTGGTCTATGCATGGTTTACGGTAATTGAACCAGACCTGTTAAAACCCATAAAACAACTGAAGGGGGTGTAGGGGGGCCTTACCTGTCCTCAGGAAAATCGGCAAAAATCTAATATTTCCACTACTTAAAGCCGAATTTCACGCTACTTCCAGTCTTGAAACCACCCATAATCATCTCTGTTTCAGTAGTCTTTCTTTCATTTTATCAAATGATATCAAGAAACAGCCACTAAAACCATAAAAATCCATCCCAGAAAACTCAGTTGCTGTTTTAAACCAAACACATGGTCTTAGTCCCATCATGTACCGTATGATAGGACTAGATTTTTTCATACTGCATACACTCACTACACTGACCCATTCTCTCGAATCTAGATCAAAATTTGCCACTCACAGCTTATCAGAGTGAGTTGAGCTCATGATGTAGAAGTGTGAGGGGAACCTGGCCTCAGTGAAGTAGTTCTATATGATGGCCACTGAAAGGGTTAATAGTTTTATAACTCTTTAACCCTTTGACTGTTTCAGGCCCCTTTCTGAAACTGTCATTCTATGTCGCTCAATTTTTGAAAAAAAAAAAAATTATTTTTTCTTATGAAATGATAGAGAATCTTTTCCCGATGGTAATGACACCAAAAGTTCGAAATTTGGTCAAAAACTCATGGAATTATGCTCCCGCGAAGTTAGCGGTCTCGGCGACATAGGCGTATAAGCGATTTCGCCGACTTTGAGCCCTATTTTCAGCCAATTCCATTGTTCCAGTTGACCAAAATCATAGCTATTTCTTTAGAACTCCATTTTATCTATCAGCTGAGTACAAGAAACCTCCCATTTACTAATTTGGACTACCCAATATGGTGGTCGGAAATTGGCAATTTGGCCAATTTCACGCAAACTAAAAAAGATGCCAATTTCAAAATAGGGTCCAGAATAAACAAGGTAGACATTCGTGGACATTAGTCACATCTCTAGGCCCCTCTTATATTATTATTGCTTTCTATTTTGATTTTTTATTCATACAAAAAAATACAAAATTTACTGTTATGCAGACTACTGCATTATTGTAAAAATGGTATAAATAATATCAGTGCACTAGTGAAAGAATATTAGACTCCCCAGTTGACGTGTATTGGACGTGTGGTGTGATTTATTTACTCCTGAACATTGGTAAAAATCGAACATTTCCGCTACTTTGAGCTCAGTTTCAAGGTCGTTTTCATCGTCAAAGTAATGAAAATCATCTCTATTTCTGTAATATGCTTTCCATTTTATCACCTAAGACCATGAAAACGCGAATACAACGATAAATACGATACGAAAATACACCTCAAAGTCGGTGTTTTATTCCAAAAAACTATCAGAGTTTTTTGTTTCTCATTACGCAATGTGTGCTGCAGGATTTTTTTTATGTGGTGCACACTGACCACACAGAGCCATTCTCTCACATGTGGGCCTACCGGCTTTCTCCCGCTTGATTTGAAGCCGCTAGAATTATTGAGTATATATACGTCAGAAACATTGGCTCGTAAGACGTATTTATACGTCGAAAACAGTCAAAGGGTTAAATGTTTATCAATAAGCAATGAAACAAGAAATTTAAGGTATGATCATAAAATACTTCCACGTTACTATTACAACTGATAAACTTTGGATGGCATCAGCTGATCCACCAGGTGACTCATGGCAGTCTAATACTCAGTGTGTTACATAACCAAATATCTGTCTTAACACTTCTACACCAACGTTTAGGAGAAATCTGAAGTTAAGGAATGCTAAAATTCTTCCTTAATGTTATTATGAACAATTAAATTGTATAGAGAAAAGTGTGATTGCATTATCTGAATCAAATGTATGAAAGGTATTACTGTGAGTCAACCAAACATACAACTCTCAGCTGTGTAGTGTTCAAAACACACAACCATCTGTTGCTTGTTTGAGCTTTATAGCTATCTTTAAACACTTCTACATCAAGTAAGAGAAGTCAAAAATTTAAGGTAGGGTTAAATTCTTGTTAATTTTTATGGATAAGAGTGTGTGTTAAATTTGTAATAGTCACTTGTGGTGTATTAGCCATCTGTTTTCTCTGGATGGAGAGCCATGCCTATTTTCTTTAGAATGCTAGCTTCTCATGGGACTTAAGTTTATTTAGTAAGTTTTTATTTAGGATTTGGGTATATGGTGTACATTTCCTGTATTTTGCTAAAAAAAAAAAAAATACTATTTGGGATGAAATGAACATTTAAGTTTTTTATTAGATTTTTTGGGAGGTGTCATGCACTTAATCCTATTTTTCAAGTACATTATGTGCATTTCATAGCACAAAATTACACAAAGTGCTGATTTCAGGAATGTAATGATCATGTCATGTTCATGTGAGGTGTTTATTGGACTTCTCAGTGGAATTCCACTGTTATCTTCAAAATTAGAAACACTGGGGACAAATGATGTATCCTCTTGCCAGTTCCCCACACTGCTGGCTAATGGTTTTACAATAACTAGTGGTGTTATGGCTTGTGGTGCATCTGGTGTCATGGCCCATTGTGGTGTCACAGCTTATGGTTCCATATATAGTATTTACCTTTCATTAGTACAGTGGAACCTCCACTTGCGAGCGCATCCACGTGTGAGTTTTTCCAAATATGAGCAGTCAGTCTGTCTATTTTTTGCTTTCATACATGAGTGAAATTTCCATAAGCGAGCGGACCTCAAAAGAGGTTCCTTGATGCTGGTGAGGGGCTCTTGCTCTTGATCTGGGGAATTGGATCTTTTTTGTTGGGCTATCTTATTGAAACTTGGGCAAAGTATGATGGAAAGATGCTTCTTAATGTACACCAAAAATAAAAGAAATCGGACCAAAAATAATGGAGTTCACTTCTCAGCAATTAGCCGCCCCTTAGCAGTATTTTCGTATGGTTTTTATGGTTGTATTCTCGTTTTTTTTTTTTTGGTCTCATTTGATATAATGGAAGATATGTTACAGAAATAGATATGATTTTGAATGGTTTCATGATGAGAAGTACCTTGAAATTGAGCTCAAAGTAGCAGAAATGTTCTAATTTTTCCCGATGTTCAAGAGTAAACAAATGACATCACCTCCATTCCAATATCCAGTCATGAATGGATTGACATTATTTATACAATTACGTATTACAGTAATGCAGTAGTCTGCATAACAGTAGATCTTCTATTTTTTGTGTGAATAAAAATTCCAAATTATTTATATTGTAATAACAATAAGAATAATAATAGTATAATATACAGTGGACCCCCGGTTAACGATATTTTTTCACTCCAGAAGTATGTTCAGGTGCCAGTACTGACTGAATTTGTTCCCATAAGGAATATTGTGAAGTAGATTAGTCCATTTCAGACCCCCAAACATACACGTACAAACGCACTTACATAAATACACTTACATAATTGGTCGCATTCGGAGGTGATCGTTATGCGGGGGTCCACTGTATTTATCAGGTTTCTGCGTTATTTATATTGTTTTTTATGTCATGTTAGATGGATTACGATAGATAAATAAACCGTAGAGTTGATATTAAGGAAATTATTGAAGTATTTTATGGCGCCTGGAATTCCATTGGAACGAATTAATTCCATTTCAGTTAATTTAAATGAGGAAAATTGACTCTGTAAACAAGCAAATCCAGATGCGACCAAGGTCACGGAATGGATTAAACTGTTAGTGGAGGTTCCACTGTACTCCTGTGTGCTGTCATCTTGCAAACTGCTGATGTCCCTATTACTTTTATAGGGTATAAACTTGTATCTGTATACCCACACTGGAGAGGAAACTTGAGATGTTTTGCTCCATTCCGGATCATTATAAATTCGCTACTGTTAATGGTCCAGGGTGGACTGAAACATTGTTTAAAGTTGTCTCTTTAAATGTGGGTTTTGTGAAAAAGGATTCATGATTTGCACTAAAAAAAAAAATGCTACTTTTTAGTTATATCACTTGTATGTTTTGTGTACTGTATATACAGTAAAGCTGTTCATTAGCATATTGTGACAGTTTTGGATAAAAAAAATTGGCCGGACAATCTGAAGTATCAAACAAAATTGACAAAAGTCATTTTCTTTTAAGATTTTGTCCATAATGATAGTTTCTAGTTTTCTTCTGAAGTATTGGACCAAGCCTAATGACTCTTGACATTTGTCTGGAATAGGTCAAAGCTGCTATGTCCAGGACCTGTCAGTTTTTATTGTTCCCTGAGCCATAGGCCACTTGTGCATACACTTAACGTTGTCTCAGATTTTTCCTTAATTTAGTGTTTTGTGTGACTATTAATATATTAAATAAAATGCAATTAACAGTGGCTTTTAAAGCAAGTGGTTATGCCTAGAAGAACTGAAATTCTCATTGTTAAGCCAAAACTTGAACTGACAGAGAAGGTTCGAGTATGGCATCTGAGTAGCATGGGAATACTATTTTATCATTGAAGAGTACAGTATTGTAGTGTAGTACTCTACTACATTATTGTCCAGTTGTCTTTGCATCAGCAGACTAAGGTCACTACTTAAGGAAACCTGACGATCATGAAAAGAAAATTAATGATTTGGAAGTTTTGGACAATCAGTGATTTCATACACCCTCTCCCCTCCTATTAGTCCATTAACCCTTTCACTGCCATGTAAATATGTGTTATTGATGCCAGGGTCCCTCCTATAGATCTACATCTTGAGCTCAGCTCAGATAAGCTGAGATAGATTTTAGCTCAAGATATGAAAGAACGAGTCTGTGTAGTGAGTGTGCACATTAAAAGAAAATCCTGCCCCGTGCAGTGCATGATGGGAAAAGCAAAACCGATTGGTTTAAATAGCACCTTATAAAGAGAAGTTTGGTTGGTTCCAAGACAAAGTAGCATGAAATTGGGCTCAAAGTAGTTGAAATGTTAGATTTTTACCAGTTTTCCTGAGGAAGAATAAGGTCCCCTGCATTCCTGGTCTGTTTTATGGGTTTTTACTTGGCGAGATTAAATTATTAGTATTCCATAAACTATGACCAATCATTCCTGTTGATACTTTATCCAAAATAGGGATAAATCTTATATTTGTGATGAATTCAAATTGGAAGTATAATACAGTGGACCCCCGGTTAACGATATTTTTTCACTCCAGAAGTATGTTCAGGTGCCAGTACTGACCGAATTTGTTCCCATAAGAAATATTGTGAAGTAGATTAGTCCATTTCAGACCCCCAAACATACACGTACAAACGCACTTACATAAATACACTTACATAATTGGTTACATTCGGAGGTAATCGTTATGCGGGGGTCCACTGTATAGGGGAGACCTGGAGGTATGATTAATGAACAGAGGAGAACGTTTGAGTGCCTGGAATGTTTACAGCATTTATTTTGAATTCTGTTTTTTAATTGGAATTTTTTTAATTTTGTGTAAAATTGGCCAAGTTACTGACTCGTGCACACTATAGGGTATTTATTACAATGTACTCAATAGCTAGAACAGAAATGCTTGCAAAATAGCGAAGAATTTGGTTGAATTGAACAAGGAAATTGGCTTAAAATAGGGCTCAAAGTGGGTGAGTGAAATCACCTATGTGTAAATTTCCTTCAGACCTCTTAAATTTTCGCCTGCGCACTGCTATAAGCTTTCTATCAACGTTCATACTTTTGGTGTTATTACCTTCATAAAAAGATTATCTACCATTTCATAAGAAAAAAAATAGTTTTTGAAAAATACGGACACCGTGAGCACTTTTAATTTTGTTGCTTTAGACAGTTCAGGGGGTTAATGAAAGGGTTCACTGTAATTTGTGGTGGGAAACAGTTACCTAAAGATGAAAACATGCAGGTGCTAGTTTGAACAAAAGGTGTGAAGGGGAGTGAGTGATGGATAAAGTCAGCCTTATTTAGGGTCAGAGTTTTGTTCATACTACATAGTTTTAAACAAGTGTGCTCACGCAGAATTTTTTACTTTCTACAATAAGGCATTTGGGTGTACATAGCACAACAGAAGAGTAAGATGTTGTATTTAATTAGGTAATTCATGATATCTTATGCAGTTATTATACAACTATAATATATATACAGTATATACATTATACAGTTGTATTATAATATGGATGAAGAAACATGCAAAATACCAATTCGTCAGTACTTCAGTACAGATCATAGATCCACAGAGAAGGCCATTTATACTGCTGGGCAATGCTGATAGATGCGAGTTAGTGATGATGCTAGCCATCTGCACATCTCGGCAATCCTGGGCTCACCTTATGAGAGTCCACAACTTTTTTTTAGTCTAGTGATTTAAGGAGATACAATTATTGCCACTTCTGCCAGTTTTGAGCTAAGGAGGTTTCCTTGCTGGACTAGGAACTTGCATCTTGGCAGTAGAGATGACAGCTTTCTCCTGACTGCTAGTAGAGACAATCCCATCCTGTCAATTTAGAGGTGGGACTATTTTATCAGGGTTTTGGAGCCCACTCTATCTAATGCCTGTTTTCTTTTTGTGTCAGCCTCCCATATAGGGATGGCCCAGTTTTGGACTTATTCCATTTGCCAAGAGGTTTGCTTGTGAAGGTTCCTGTTATAGTGTGATGCCTCTTGTACCTTCTAACCTTGTACTTAGTAGTAGAGACCTCTCCACAATGAAATCAAATATCATATGTACCTCTCTCACTACTGACGAGGGATGTATTTGTGTTTGAGATTAAGGATACGTTTAGTGAAGCCATTCACTTGGTTATCAACGTCACCTTGGAGAATAGTATTCCAACCAGAGGTGGCAATCTCCGAGAAGAGGGCTGGCCAGTTTCCTCTTTCCGACAGGTTGTGCTTGTTGATTCTTCAGACTCGTTCTGTTGGAATCTTCAATGTCATAAGACAGCCTCGTGGTCAGATGATCCAAGAACACTTGAGAGGGTTGTGAGTGTGTCCTCAGATAGCTGACAACTGGGTCAGAGGAGGAGCAAGAGATGAGAGTAGGGAAGTCAAAAAAGGTTTTCAAGTCAAACATTTCAATAATATCTCTCAGAATAAGATATTGGTTAAGGTCACCAACAATTATAATATGTTGACATTTATGTTTAAGCAGAAGGGAGTTGATATTTTCCATCAGGAAGTTAATGGGGGTTTACTTGCTGCTATTGAGGTCTGTAAATTGCACATGATAGAACAGAGGTACTAGGGTTAATGCAGTGTCAAGACCATCATTTCCAGGTGGTTATGAATGTCTTATCGCATCCATGAGGTATAGCCAGCAATTCTAACAAGCATGGCTCAACAATGGCACTCATGTCAAGACGATGGGGGTTCACGAAACTGTGCTTGAGCTCTCCAGCATTGATAATGAAGCCTTTAATGTTGGTAGACAGGATTGCTCCCCCTCCTTTTCTCTCCCTTCTCTTCTCTCTCCCCTCTCCTCTCCCATCTCATCTCCCCTTCTCTCATCTTCCCTCTCATCTCCCCTCATCTCATCTCCCCGTTCATCTCATCTCTCCTCCCCTCATCTCATCTCCCTTCCCCTTTCATCTCATCTCCTCCCCTCTCATCCCTCTCCTCTCATCCCGCTCCTCTCATCCCTCTCCTCTCATCCCTCTCCTCTCATCCCTCTTTTCCTCCCATCCCTCACCTCTCCTCCCCTCTCATCCCTCTTCTCCCATCTCTCCCCTCCCCTCTCATCTCTCCCTCTCCGTGGTTGGACACTATTTCGTCTTGTTCTAGTGTCATTTTTTTAGTTTGAAGCATGAGAATGAAGCATTGCAAAACAAAATTGAAACGAGTTCACGTGAAGGGCGATATAAGTGATAAAAATTGTGTAGCCGGTAAAAATGAGTAATAGATGCACATTACACACGACATGGCATTTATGTGAAAAAATGGTTTTCAAAACCGACACGTTAAATATTGAGACATGCAACATATGGGAATCTTTATTAAGGAAACTTCTCGCCACACAGTGGCTTCATCAGTCCAATACAAAGCAGCGAGGGGGGGGGGGGAGGGAGAGGAGTAATCAGTCCCTCAGTATACAAGCCACTTCTCGGGCCATATGCTATACTTTCTACAAGAGTGATAGACTGAACACATTGATTCCAGGCTGAGGGACTGATTACCTCGAACTCCTCCTCTTCTTATCCTTCACTGCTTTGTATTAGACTGATGATCGGTGCGTTATGTAATTTCGTGCTTTGGTTTGACAAAATACATTGTAGGTGTTGTTGCTTGTTATAGAAATGTATGTTATGTACCCAAATCTTTAATAAAAACTTATTAAAACCACTTAAGTTCTATGGGAAGCTTGTGTTCGACATGGGCTGCTATGTATGACTGGTGTTTGGTTCAATATACCATCTACTGTCCAAAGAAAATGGGCATGGTAATGTCCAGAGAAAATGGTGATGGCTAATACATCATCAGTGACTACAAATTTTATACCTAATCTTGGTATAAAACATGCTTTGATAGCAACGGGAAAAAGTTTTACCCGACCTTAAAATTCTTTGTTTCTCTTGTTAGTGGAGGAGTGTTTGTAGATAGCTAGTAGCTTATATGAACAGTACAAGGTTACACAAGTCCTGAGCAGTACATGTCTGAGAGTTTTGTTTTGTCAGATGATGCAAACACCTTTCACTGCAAATTTTATCATTTATAATAGTGACAATGATGAATTTTATTACACAGCACCTACTGCATGTTGGTGAAGAGTGTTTAGAGATTGTTATGCAAGTGCAGTACAACTGATCAACAGATGGCTGAGAGTTGCATATTTATGTTTTATGGGTGATGCATTTCATACATTTGATCAGGTGATGCATTCGCATCTTTGTACAATTTTCTTGTTTATATTGGTGATCAAGAACAGTTTTATCATGCCTTAAATTCTTTGTTCTCTTGCATGATGTAGAAGTGTTAGAGATGGTTATGTAGCACATTAAACAGTGGAATGTTCAGATTATTGAAGTGACGCTGTCACGTCTTTCACTATAATTTAATCAGTTGTAACAAGGAAAAGTTTGATCATACCTTAAATTCCTTATTTTATTATGTTTTGATAAGGGAGTGTTTGAAGAGGATTATGTGAGTAGTGAGCAATATATCATGTGATCCATCACATTTTACTATACAATTTTATTGTTTATAATAGAAACAAGGAAGTATTTCACCATACCTTAAATTCCTTGTTCTTTTCTCTGGTCCTCCCTAGGCCATATAAATCTCTGAACAGAAAGGATTTCGTGTTATAGCCACAATTTTTAAAAACTTATGGTGTAAAAGCCAAGGCATAACTGCGTTCTAATGTGTTTATAATATAAACACGAAAAATATTTTATTAAAAACCTGCTATATTAGGGTGCCATAAGCGGTGTGTATGTGATTATGGGGAAACTTTCAGAGTTTTCTTTCAAGTGTGCACTTGATTGTGAATACACTAAGTGCATATTTATAATTAGTGTTCCAGTGATAGCTTGTAGTTATATAATGCTGGTCAGTCAAGTTATGACTGTAGGACTGCAGGCTGCTAGCAGGACGAAATTTAAACTCATGCCTTCTACAAAGTATTATTATTATTATTATTATTATTATTATTATTATTATTATTATTATTAATCATCATCACCAGGGAAAAGGCCATTAGGTAGGGAGAGAAGCTCCACCGTCATCACTGCCGGTTCTATCTGCTACAGTCATAAATTATTGCTGCTGTTGAAATCATTGCTACAGCACTCTGACACATTTTTTGCTATCGTGACTCAGTCACCCGCTCAGACCCCCACATGTTAATATATACATGGACTGACCATCACAAGTTAACCATTGTGAGAAATTATGTGGGAACATTTATACAATATCCTGAATTAATATTTCACCTCCATGATTGTGAAGAAACTTTGGTACAATGAACAGTTTACACTTACTGATATTGATGTAGCTCAGAGTCAAGTGTGACTTTAACACTTACTGATATTGATGTAGCTCAGAGTCAAGTGTGACTTTAACACTTACTGATATTGATGTAGCTCAGAGTCAAGTGTGACTTTAAGGTCACCAGGTCACACTAATATCCCACCTTCGTGACCACCTCAGGTCACACTAATATACCACCTCAGGTCACCAGGTCACACTAATATCCCACCTTTGTGACCACCTTCTCAGGTCACCAGGTCACACTAATATACCACCTCAGGTCACCAGGTCACACTAATATCCCACCTTCGTGACCACCTCAGGTCACCAGGTCACACTAATATCCCACCTTTGTGACCTCAGGTCACCAGGTCACACTAATATCCCACCTTCGTGACCACCTCAGGTCACCAGGTCACACTAATATACCACCTCAGGTCACCAGGTCACACTAATATCCCACCTTTGTGACCACCTTCTCAGGTCACCAGGTCACACTAATATCCCACCTTTGTGACCTCAGGTCACCAGGTCACAATATCCCACCGTGACCACATCAGGTCACAATATCCCACCTTCGTGACCACCTCAGGTCATCAGGTCTCACACGTCTGGACCTTAAATTATTACAACATAGTTCTTAAAATTATTTGAAAAAACAAAATATAGCAGTAAGACTGACATATTATGTCTAGACTATATATTCAGTAATATCAATTACTTAAGTAATTTTCTTGGATAATTTTATATTAATATAAATGAATTACACGATTAGAAAAGTATAAATGATATTTCAATATTACTCAGCAAATTAAGATTTTGGTGTCATATGCTAACGTCTCCCTTTCTGTAAGCGGTTCATATTGTCCAATATAAATTAACATACCTGTAGTGAGAATTAATACACTGGGAGGTGGACGTTATATGTGGTGTCAGTTTATCAGTTTCTGATGACACCGCTTCTATTACACCTTCATTAATTTCATTTGAAGATTCGGCTGATTTCTAAATTCCTTGAGAGAACTAAATGCACCTCTCAGGACGGCCACCCGGGGCACAATCGCGCAGATTCAGCTTTCCTTTTATGTCCTCGCCCATTGGGTAAAAAAAAAAAAAAAAAAATGCCGAGACGTCCAGCAGGCAGCCTTCCACACCCGTCTTTACCAACACTGCCTTTTTCCATCTACACAGCCCCTTACCCCCCCCCCCTCCCCAACTCAGTTGGAAGCACTCACTCGCTTCCTCACAAGTAGTCTGGTAGTTTGTGACTACCTTTAATACTTTATATTTACATTACATTATACTGACACTTCACATACACATTACTAATTACGTATAGGAAAATTATAGCAGATTTTCCACAACCATCCTGACTTCCACATTAACACCCACATTATGTTAATGCCCACCCTGACCACCGCATGTTAATACCACCTGACCACTATACATTAGAAAGAATAAATCACAATGACTGGAACAATTTGTAAATAAGCCATTCTAGAGATGAAATTCAACCAGACCTTTGCTCTGTCATCTTTTCTCTCGATCTGCAGTATAACATCAGAAGAGTATAATTAGAAGAACGGGGCAGTAATTAACTTCTTGGAAATGGCAGTGGAGAGAAACAGCTTACAATAATCTTCTGATACTAGGAAATTTCAACTATAAGGAACTTAATTATGAGAGCTTAGATTTTCCCTTTCCTGTAGGAAACTGGAAACAAGGAGGAGAGGAAAACTAATGGTGGCAGTCAACAGTAATATTTAAGCTTGTGTCACTGTAAAGGAAGCAAGCATGAGGGGGAGAACCACTGAATGGCAGCAGTCATGCAATACAAACTTTGAAGTACCAGGTGGAAAACATGGAATAGTAATTTGACTCAAAATTTTAACAGTTACGATTTTGCCCGCAAAACAGACAAGCCAGCCTTAAGACTGGCAGGCTGGCGTTTTAACAACTGGTGGTCTGATAAGATTAGTCTAATTACATATATTTAAATACATGAAGGTTAACAGCTACTGTTTCTAGTGTGTAGAAACACAGATGTATCTTATTAGGCCCGAATGGTACAGTGGTTAAGACCTCTAGCATGCAAGTTTAGGATTGTTTGTCATGGATTCATTCCTGCTTATTTCATGAAAATGGAGAAATAAGTGGGAAAAGTGACCAGAAGCAAACAAGACTATAGAATAGACCATGATTGCATGAAATGCAATATTGTAATAGGGAAAGCATGGGAAGAATTTATACCAGGCATGAAGTAAAGAAAATAAAGTTCATGGTAACTAGTAATACAGAAATGCCAAGAGGGAGTAGTAGAAATAGTAAGAGATCATGAAGCAACAGAAAACAGAGTCAAGCAGGATAGCTAGATACTACTAAGAATAAAATTGGAGGCTAAAAAAATAGTTTAAAAAGCATATACATAGCATCAAAAGCAACAACAGCCACATTGGAAGACTGTATCAGATGTGTGGCACTACTCCCAGATCACACTACCAAAATATTCCTAGGAAATGTAAGAAACGTTTAATTTACAATTGTGTAAACTTTATTGTAGATCATGTTTAATAAGAATAATCTCGTAAGTCTTCTGACAGTGCGCCCCTCCCATGGTAAGTTCCTTGAGACCGATGAGTTATTTTTTTTTAAATCAGCAGCTGTACCTGTCCTACTTTTACTTGAATTGAACCTGTTGTCTCCCATTTCCCCAGGCACAGGTTGATCACTCACCCATAAATATAATCCTACTACAGTGTAGCAATGGCATTCTCAGAATGGGGGACACCTTTAAGGATTTTACTCCTTGTGTATGAAATAACCAAATTGCAGATGCCTATTTGGGCTTGCTACTCAACTAGGCTTGGTTGAGGCAGGGCCAGGTTATCTATCAGGAACAATACCCATAGCCTACAGAAAAAGGCCCCAAAAATCTTAGTAAAAAAAAAAAATGATAAAATTGCTTAATTGATCTTAATTTGATATGAATGAATTTGTGTATTGTATGCAGTTGATAATTTATCAACGTGTTGGTTCTCTGGACCATTTATCTACATTGTATGCAGTGTTTAGGTTCCATTGTGACCAGTACTTTGTATGCAGTGCAAATATTTATTTATTATATGTGTTTTGAGAACCCATAATTATGAGATTGCCCAGGGCTTGCTTTGAGATACATCTGTCTGTCCAGTAGCTGAACTTAGTGCTCACCTATTTAAGGTGTCAAGCTCCAGCTTGTGGACCTGCTGTTGGCCTGTTAAAGGTGTTGACCTACAGTTTGTGAATTGCCTACTAAGCTGTTACTCTTACTCCACACTCCTGAAGCTCAAAACAATAAAATCATACCTCTCCAGCTAAACCCACCATCCACACCACCAGTGCAGTGGTGAGCCTCAGCCTGGGGAAAACAACATTGTATCCCCCACATCTCATTCCGACATTCCCATTCCCTATACTAAATCCATGCCTTTCTTCATGCCCTTCCTCTACATTAACCCTTTCATTGTCTTGTGTAGATCTGTCATTGAGGTCAGTGTTGCTTGTAGATATTCATCGCAATTATAGCGTCCTCAGATATATTGTGAGTGAGCAGTAAATTTTGGTCTAGACATGAGAGAATGGGTCTGAGTAGTGGATGTGCAGAGTATTCAGAAAATCCTGATGCAGGCAGTGCGTAAGAGTAACAGCTAACCTTTGATCTTTTGTTAGGGTTAAAATAACAAATTCAAGGTAATTTTTAGGGTGGTTTTCATGGTTTTAGTTGCTGTTTCTGGGTGTCGTTGATATACTAGAAGAGGTCAGATGAAGGTGATTTTGGTAAATTTTTGCTACTGAGAACTGAAATAGGCCTCATTAGCGGAAATATTAGTTTTTTGGCAATTTTTTCTCGAGGAAAGTGGGGGGGAGGCCTTTCACCCACCTGGTCTGCTTTATGGGTGTTAGTAGGTCTGCTTCAATTATATCGATGGCCTAAACCATGGCCATTAAGTCTTGGTTATATCTATTACGTGAGAAGTAAGGTAAAACTTCGAATTTTTGTGTGTGATGGACTCAAAATGGAGGGCAAGGATTATATAAGACAGTCCTGGGGAATGTAATTAATATACATTAATGACTGGAATGTTTTAAAATTGGAATCTGTTGATTAGTGTAAAATTGGTCAGATTATCAATTTCTGGGTGCTTTGTAGGGTAGTTTCTTGTGCTCAATTGATAGAAAGGCCTACTAGTAAAATAACCAGAAATTGGTACTTTTGACTTTGTGATTGTGACATTGAAAGGGTTCGCCCTAAGTCCCATTGCGTTAATACACCCCACCTACTCCCATACTTAACACACTAACAGCTCTGTATCATTCTGACATGAAAAACCCAAATTTCTTCAGCACTCTCTTGCCTTTCCTTACTGAAGAAGAGAGCGCCAAGCAAGCATCATTGCATCACAGGTGTAAAATTAAGGCAGTTAGATGTACAAGTTATGAACACAGGTGCCTGGAATAGTTGTCATAGCTCTGACATACTTGTGACTTGTTAAGACCAGTCAGGCCTGAGACCTGGTTTCCTTGTTTCATTTAACCAGGCTGTTATAGCTAGTATCCCCACACGCCTTCATTCTCATCACAATCTGACTGATGTGACAATTTTCCTGTTCAAAAGGGAAGCATATGGGTCTCTTGGCATCAGTTTTAATCATATACCATATTGCAGTTGAAAAAAATTGCTTCATGTTTTGGATCTGATTGTTATTTAAAATTGTGATCTCTTGTTTTGTTTTTCCCCTCATTGCTGATTTCAAAATCTTCCTTATTTAGGTTTTCATAATCTATTTTTTTCTCCTTTTCATGTTTTTCAAGTAGGACATTTCAAGACTTTAATTGTTCTGTTTTGTAGTTAATTTTTTTAACTCGTGGACAAATTTTGTTGTACATCTATTTGCTATTTGTATTTTGCTTCTTAAAGTGTGTCCAGTATACTACATTACGTACTGTACATGATCTAATTTAGGTGTAATATGCATTATTTTCGTAATCACTTGAAGCCCACATATTAGACATGGAAAGAGGACAGAGTTTGTCTGTTGTGAACCATTATAAAGTCTAACATAGAAAAACGGTGAAAAACTTTGTAAGGTCAGTGAAGAGGGAGCTAAAGAAATGGTCAGGGTGGTGGTAGAAGTGGTAGTGGTAATAGCGAAGTAGTAGTAATAGTAAAAATATAAATGGTAATATTCTAATAGTAATTGTGATTTTTTTCCAGTCACATTATTGTGACTTCATGAATTCTTTCACAGAACAATGTCTTAAAACCACATGGTACAGTTGTTCAACTCAGATGTTCTCCCATTGATTAGTGGGGTGACAAATTACTACCCCTCTTACAGTTCCACGCTTTAGAAGATAACATTCTGTAGCAAGCAGTCATATTAATATTTTCATGTGGAAGTGTTAAACCCAAAGGGGTCAGACAGCACCCGGGAATGGGAGGTTATCAGGTTTGATCAAAGGAAAAGAAGAGTAGTTTTAATTCCCTGGAACATGAGTTCTTCAGCAGCATCAAGGAATCCCATTTGATGGGCTAAGCATTCATAGGTCAGGGTGTATAGCAGGAAGGCTGCACCAGTTTAATAAGAATTTACAATAGTAAGGCGTGAAGTGAAAAACTGTCTTGGAAAGTTTGTTGGTGCTATAGCTGTCTCTCTTAAACTCTTGATATAGAGACTGGTAATTTTTTTATCCGGTTCTGTACTTTGGTAGATGCATATGTATCTTTTTATTGATACATATGCAATAAAACACATTTCTGAGAGTTAATACTGTTTATTGAAATTTACTTCTTCTTGTTTATTGATTGGTAAAAAAACTGATTAAATATTTAATTTGTAGGAGACGGTGTTGTTCAAAGCCATGTTCTACTTAGGAGCTGAATAACTATTGTATCAAGATATTATCTGCTAGGTGAAGGAGGTTGAACAATTGAAGAAATTCACACAAGGTATATAATACCGACAGATGAACAAATTACACCTGATCATTTGGGACCTTCTTCATTGGAATGAAAAGGCTCCTTTTTATTGAAGTTATATGATAATGAAAGTTTCCAAACGTTGCACATTTCTAATTTATAAAAATGAAGAAAAATGCTTGTGATAGTGTCAACATTGCAAACAGAAAATGAAGTTGAGCTTTTGTTGGCAAAGTTCACTCGAAGTGAAAAAGTTTAGTGATGATACTGTATTAACTATACGAGCTTCACTTCCTTTGCTTAAAATAAGGTTATGTGCTTTAGAAGCCTTTGCCTTGTAAGAAAATGTTATACTTCAAAAGTACACCTACCATCCGACTTACGACCGAGTTCGGTTCCGAGAAACCGGTCGCAAGTCGAAATGGTCGTAAGTCGAACTTTACTAATGAATATCAACAAAACATTTTTGTAATGACTTTATTTTATTGTTTTATTTTGGTATTTCATGTTTTACTTTACTTTTTATGTTGTTAGTACTGTATTTTATACTGTAAGGTTTAGGATAAACACTGTGTACAACACAAATAGTTGTTTATTTCCCAGAAATTTGGCATAAAAAACACGGTCGTAAGTCGAGTGGTCGTAAGTCGAGCAGGTTGTAAGTCGGATGGTAGGTGTATAATGTTCTTATTTGGACCAGGTTTCTTATTTTTGGTTCTGTAATGATGGTTGAAAGAGGCTAACCCATATATTAAGCCAAGCCTTAAGAAAATAAGCGGGGCTACTAGACATTATATCAACCCATAAAACATTAAACCAAGCCATAGACATCAAGCTGTAAGGGCACACTAATATGTGTATTCTGTGTAAACAGTGGTTGTCTTATAAATGATATAAAATTTTTATTTGAGGCACATACGGTGACAATATCATGCCAAAAAAAAAAATCAAGAGTTGAACATTGAAACTGTATACCATAAATACATAGGTACTACTGGTGAGCAAGGAGTTTGGCCGGTCGTAGCTGTTTGACCGTCTTTACTCAAGAGATCACAGACAATATTTTCTTTAGAAAAGGATGAAGTACACGCGCCTCACTCGTGGCACTTGCTTCCAGTTTTTTTTTTTTTTTTTTTTTTTGCCCCTCTGTGACTTAGTCTGCCACTGTCGCCGCTGCCGATACGCATTTTTTTTTCTCATTAGCAAGGTATAATGCCTGCAATGAACTTGGGAATTTTGTGAGGAGACTGGTAATATTTTGAACGTTGTAATTATATGTATTGTTTTACTGAATGTGCTGTGAAATGTTGTATGTCAGGTTGCTCTTGATGGTGGTTTGACAGTCCTCAGCTGCTGGTTTACAGGAGAAATTGTCGTTACGTGAATATCCCAGTTGTTATTTACCAGGGACCACCAGACTTGCGAACTCTCCCTGTGACAATTACTTTGATGTTCTCAGTGAGAAATGATTCAACATTGGGCCCCTCTTAATTGTTGTGGTAGAAAATGAGTTTCAGTGAACAGTGAACTATGAAACTAGATAGTTTCTTCTGCAGCCAAGTAATAAGTCTTGTTTCTACAACCCTCAAACTGTAAGAGCTATTTTCTGATCCTTAGAACCTATGTAGCCAAGTGGTTTGGTAGTAACTTAAACCTTGAGCTGGATGACTGGGTTCTGAAGCAACACAACACCCTCGTCTACACCACAGACTGCAACCATTAATTAATGCTTTTATTTCCTTAGTCTCCACCTTCCTCCTCTCTCTGTACCACTTACCTTCCGTTCTTCTCCCCTCCCCATTGGTTTCTTCTTATTTCCTTTCCGTTTTCCCCACTCCCTCCCCTCCCTCTCTCCCCCTCCCTCTCTCCCCCTCCCTCTCTCCTCCTCCCTCTCTCCCCCTCCGTCCCCCTCTCTCTCCCCCTCCCTCTCCCCTCCCTCTCTCCCCCTCCTTCCCCCTCTCTCTCCCCCTCCCTCTCTCCCCCTCCCTCTCTCCCCCCTCCCTCTCTCCCCCCTCCCTCTCCCCTCTCTCCCCCTCCCTCTCTCCACTCTCCCCCTCCCTCTCCCCCCCCTCCCTCTCCCCTCTCTCCCCCTCCTTCTCCCCTCTCTCCCCCTCCCTCCCCCTCCCTCTCCCTCTCTCCCCCTCCCTCTCTCCCCCCTCCCTCTCTCCCCCTCCCCTCTCTCCCCCTTCCTCTCTCCCCCTTCCTCTCTCCCCCTCCCTCCATCCCCCTCCCTCTCTCCCCCTCCCTCCATCCCCCTCCCTCTCCCCCTCCCCCCTCCCTCTTCCCCCTCCCTCTCCCCCTCCCCCCTCCCCCTCCCTCTCTCCCCCCTCCCTCTCTCCCCCCTCCCTCTCTCTCCCCCTCCCTCTCTCTCCCCCTCCCTCTTTCCTCCACTCCCTTCACACGGGGTTTACGTGATTAGGCTAAGGGTTCCTACCCTTATTTACAAATGAATGTTATCTGCATCAGCTAATTTGAAGGCCTTTTTATTGGTGTGAAACATGCAAATAGGGAATAGAAGGAAGTCGGAGCCATCTGTGGGCCAGCAGTGTCATTTGGTCAACTGACTTTATTTCATCGATTTCATTATGTTGTACGAGCATGGTCCAGACACGAGTCATCCTAGGAATGAATAATCTCGGATGAAGTTGTGTTTTGGAGAAGTGTACAGTGTTGTTGCTGTTGACTGCAAGTCTTGTGTAGAAGCTGTCTTCGGAGTGGAGCCAATTGTGGTACTTTGACAGTATTGACCTTGTACATAACAGTAAGGCCACCCACACCCTCCCTCTGGTGTTGAAAACTGTGCTGAAATGACGGATTCTCTCTCTCTCTCTCTCTCTCTCTCTCTCTCTCTCTCTCTCTCTCTCTCTCTCTCTCTCTCTCTCTCTCTCTCTCTCTCCCTCCCTCCCTCCCTCTCCCTCCCCACTCTACGTCCCTCCCCATCTCCCCCTCTCCCTCCCCCATTTCCCACTCTCCCTCCCCATCTCCCCCTCTCCCTCCCCTATCTCTCCCTCTCCCTCATCTCTCCCTCTCCCTCATCTCTCCCTCTCCCTTTCCCTCTTTCACCCTCTCTCCCCCCTCCTCTCCCTTTACACACACTCCCCCACCCACACACTTCCCCCACACACACACTTCCCCCACACACACTTCCCCCACACACACTTCCTCCACACACTTCCCCCACACACACTTCCCCCACACACACTTCCCCCACACACACTTCCCCCACACACACTTCCCCCACACACACACTTCCCCCACACACACTTTCCCCACACACACTTCCCCCCCACACACTTCCCCCCCACACTTCCCCCCCCACACTTCCCCCCACACACTTCCCCCACACACACTTCCCCCACACACACTTCCCCCACACACTTCCTCCACACACGTCCCCCACACACTTCCCCCACACACTTCCCCCACACACTTCCCCCACACACTTCCCCCCACACACTTCCCCCCACACACTTCCCCCCACACTTCCCCCCACACACTTCCCCCACACACTTCCCCCACACACTTCCCCCCACACACTTCCTCCACACACTTCCCCCCCACACTTCCCCCCACACTTCCCCCCACACACTTCCCCCCACACACTTCCCCCACACACTTCCCCCACACACTTCCCCCCACACACTTCCACACACTTCCCCCCACACTTCCCCCCACACACTTCCCCCCACACACTTCCCCCCACACACTTCCCCCCACACACTTCCCCCCACACACTTCCCCGCACACACTTCCACACACACCCCCACACACCCCCACACACTTCACACACACGCTTCCTCCACACACTTCCTCCACACACTTCCTCCACACACTTCCTCCACACACTTCCTCCACACACTTCCTCCACACACTTCCTCCACACACTTCCTCCACACACTTCCTCCACACACTTCTCCCACACACTTCTGCCCCACACACACTTTCCTCCCACACACACTTCCCCAACACACTTCCAAACACTTTCCCCCACACACATTTCCCCTCACACACTTCCACACTTCCCCTCACACACACTTCCCCTCACACACACTTCCCCTCACACACACACTTCCCCTCACACCCACACTTCCACCCACACACACACACTTCCACCCACACACACACACTTCCACACACACACTTCCACCCCCACACACACTTCCACCCCCACACACACTTCCACCCCCACACACACTTCCACACACACACTTCCACCCCCACACACACTTCCACCCCCACACACACTTCCACCCCCACACACACTTCCACCCACACACACACTTCCACACTTCTCTTTCTCTCTCTCCCTCTCCCTCCCTCCCCACTCTACTTCCCTCCCCATCTCCCCCTCTCCCTCCCCCATTTCCCACTCTCCCTCCCCATCTCCCCCTCTCCCTCCCCCATCTCTCCCTCATCTCTCCCTCTCCCTCCTTCACCCTCTCTCTCCACCTCCTCTCCCTTTACACACACACACACACACACACACACACTCCCCCACCCACACACTCCCCCACCCACACACTCCCCCACCCACACACTCCCCCACCCACACATTCCCCCACCCACACACTTCCCCACCCACACACTTCCCCACCCACACACTTCCCCCACCCACACACTCCCTACACACACTTCCACCCCCACACACACTTCCCCCCACACACACACACTTCCCCCCACACACACACTCTTCCCCCCACACACACACTTCCCCCCACACACACACTTCCCCCCACACACACACTTCCCCCCACACACACACTTCCCCCCACACACACACTTCCCCCCACACACACACTTCCCCCCACACACACACTTCCACCCCCACACACACTTCCCCCCACACACACACACACACTTCCCCCCACACACACACACACTTCCCCCCACACACACACACTTCCCCCCACACACACACTTCCCCCCACACACACACTTCCCCCACACATACACCTCCCCCACACCCACACCTCCCACACACACACTTCCCCCACACCCACACCCCCACACACTTCCCCACACACTTCCCCCACACACTTCCCCACACACACTTCCCCCCACACACTTCCCCCCCACACACTTCCCCCCACACACTTCCCCCCCACACACTTCCCCCCAAACACTTCCCCCACACTTCCCCACCCACACACACACACTTCCCCTCACACACACTTCCCCCCCCACACACACACACTTCCCCTCACACACACTTCCCCCCACAAACACTTCCCTTCCCCGCACACACTTCCCCCCCACACACACTTCCCCCAGCACACACTTCCCCCACACACACACTTCCCCCACACACACACTTCCCCCACACACCCCACATGCACTTCCCCCCCCCACACACACACACTTCCCCTCACACACACACACACACACTTCCCCTCACACACACACACACACACTTCCCCTCACACACACACACACTTCCCCCCACACACACACTTCCCCTCACACACACACTTCCCCCCACAAACACTTCCCTTCCCCGCACACACTTCCCCCCACACACACTTCCCCCCCACACACTTCCCCCAGCACACACTTCCCCCAGCACACACTTCCCCCAGCACACACTTCCCCCAGCACACACTTCCCCCAACACTCTTCCCCAACACTTCCCCCAACACACACTTCCCCCAACACACACTTCCCCCACACACACTTCCCCCCACACACCCCACATGCACTTCCCCCAACACACTTCCCCCACCCACAGTTCCCCCACCCACACTTCCCCCACTCACACTTCCCCCACTCACACTTCCCCCACACACAAACTTCCCCCCACACACACTTCCCCAACACACACTTCCCCAACACACACTTCCCCAACACACACTTCCCCAACACACACTTCCCCAACACACACTTCCCCCACCCACACTTCCCCCACCCACACTTCCCCCAACACACACTTCCCCCAACACACCCTTCCCCAACACCCTTCCCCAACACACACTTCCTCGAACACACACTTCCCCCACCCACACTCCCCCCACCCACACTTCCCCCACCCACACTTCCCCCACCCACACTTCCCCCCCCCCACACTTTCCCCACCCACACTTCCCCCATCCACACTTTTCCCACTCACACTTCCCCCACACACAAACTTTCCCCCCCACACACTTCCCCCCCACACACTTCCCCCGACACACTTCCCCAACACACACTTCCCCAACACACACTTCCCCAACACACTTCCCCCAACACACACTTCCCCCAACACACACTTCCCCCAACACACACTTCCCCCAACACACACTTCCCCCAACACACACTTCCCCCAACACACACTTCCCCCAACACACACTTCCCCCAACACACACTTCCCCCAACACACAATTCCCCCAACACAATTCCCCCAACACAATTCCCCCAACACAATTCCCCCAACACAATTCCCCCAACACACAATTCCCTAAACACACAATTCCCCAACACACACTTCCTCTCACACACAGTTCCCCTCACACAGTTCCCCTCACACACACTTCCCCTCACACACACTTCCCCTCACACAGTTCCTCTCATACACACTTCCCCCTCACACTTCCCGTTAACACACTTCCCTTCACATGCTTCCCCTCACACACACTTCGCTTCACACACACTTCGCTTCACACACTTCACTTCACACACTTCACACACTTCCCCCTCACACACGCTTCCCATTAACACACTTCATTTCACACACACACTTCCTCTCACACACGTAGTGGGGGTTCGTAGGAGATATTATGGTTGGAGTTGAACACACTTGTTGGATGGTAACACACATATTAGCAGAGTATGAAGTGAGAGAGCCCAAACTTCCTGTCCTGTCGCCTGCTTGGATAAGGGGAATTGAGACCGATGTAGCGCGTCCCACGCACTCATTTGGGATCATGTGACGTCATACAAACTTGTCACTAGTCCTAGCAAAGGGGTCGTGTATGTAAAACATATGGATGGTACTATGATACTCAGATAAGCTATACAACACACGTAGGAGATCAACAACTATGGTGACAGCTCGGTCATGTTACGTATGTCGCCTCGACATACAATACTACACTATAGGCTGAACAGGCAGGTCGCTTTGGGCTGACTCTATACAATAGCAAAGACATATGTAACTTAGAACTGATGGATGGTATCATAATGGGTTTTAACGTGATGAGTTTTAACGTAATGCATTACGAATTATAAGAACAAATCGTGGTATAATAAAGGATGAAATTGATCGATCGATCTGTATTCATGCACTCTACGGATTCTGGGGAAGGATAAATATATTTACAAAGGTGAAAGTAATTAACAGCAAAGGCAAATCTGGCGCGCACATATCATTACTGCTAAATTCTCAGAATTCGGAGGGAACGTGAACACAAAAATTTTTTTCTGAAAATTGATCAGCTGATAAAACACACAGTTGACAACTTCATTCATCTTGAACATCTAATTATACAGACATGTACATTTAAACCCAACTCTGCGAGGGTAAGATTTACATACGCAGAATGGTTATCGTCTTTGGGAGGATAGAATTCCTTTGCAATGGCTATGCTGACAGCTCGGTCATGTTACGTATGTCGTCTCAACTTACAATACTACACTATAGGCTGAACAGGCAGGTTGCTCTGGGCTGACTCTATACAATAGCAAAGACATATGTAACTTAAAACATGGAAAGTACTATGATACTCAGATAAGCTATACAACACATGTAGGGGATCAGCAACTATGCTGACACACACACTTTCTTCCACACACTTCCCCTCATGCACACTTCCCCTCACACACACTTCCCCTCACACACACTTCCCCTCACACACACTTCCCCTCACACACACTTCCCCTCACACACTTCCCCTCACACACACTTCCCCTCACACACACTTCCCCTCACACACTTCCCCTCACACACACTTCCCTCCACACACTTCCCTCCACACACTTCCCTCCACACACTTCCCTCCACACACTTCCCTCCACACACTTCCCTCCACACACTTCCCCTCACATGCACTTCCCCTCACAGACACTTCCCCTCACAGACACTTCCCCTCACACATACTTCCCCTCACACATACTTCCCCTCACACACACTTCCCTCCACACGCACTTCCCCTCACACACTTTCCCTCACACACACACACACTTCCCTCCACATGCACTTCCCTCAACACACACTTCCCTCAACACACACTTCCCTCACACACACTTCCCTCAACACACACTTCCCCCACACACACTTCCTCTTACACACACTTCCCCCCACACACATTTCCCCCCACACACACTTCCCCCCACACACACTTCCCCCCACACACACTTCCCCCCACACACACTTCCCCCCACACACACTTCCCCCACACACACTTCCCCCCCCCCACACACACTTCCCCCCCACACACACACTTCCCCCCACACACACTTCCCCCACACACACTTCCCCCCCCCACACACACTTCCCCCCCACACACACACTTCCCCCCCACACACACACTTCCCCCCACACACTTCCCCCCACACACTTCCCCCCACACACACACTTCCCCCCACACACACTTCCCCCCACACACACTTCCCCCCACACACACTTCCCCCCACACACACTTCCCCCCACACACTTCCCCCCACACACACTTCCCCCCCACACACTTCCCCCCCACACACTTCCCCCCACACACTTCCCCCACACACTTCCCCCACACACTTCCCCCACACACACTTCCCCCACACACACTTCCCCCACACACACACTTCCCCCCACACACACTTCCCCCCACACTTCCCCCCACACACACTTCCCCCCACACACACTTCCCCCCACACACACTTCCCCCCACACACACTTCCCCCCACACACACTTCCCCCACACACACTTCCCCCCCCACACACTTCCCCCACACACACTTCCCCCACACACACTCCCCCCCACACACTTCCCCCCACACACACTTCCCCCTCACACACTTCCCCCTCACACACTTCCCCCTCAGACACTTCCCCCTCACACACTTCCCCCTCACACACTTCCCCCTCACACATTTCCCCTGGCACTTCCCTCACAATCAGTGAAGAGGCGGGGCCAGGAGCGATGACTCGACCCCTGCAACCACAAATAGGCGAGTACACACTTCCTCTCACACACTTCCCTCCACACACACACTTCCCTCACACACTTCTTCTCACACACACTTCCTCTCACACACACTTCCTCTCACACACTTCCCCTCACACTTCCCCTCACACTTCCCCTCACACACACTTCCCCTCACACACACTTCCCCTCACACACACTTCCCCCTCACACACACTTCCCCCTCACACACACTTCCCCCTCACACACACTTCCCCCTCACACACACTTCCCCCTCACACACACTTCCCCCTCACACACTTCCCCCTCACACACACATACCCCACACACACACTTCCCCCTCACACACACTTCCCCCTCACACACTTTCCCTCACACACACCTACCCCCCACACACTTCCCCCCTCCACACACACACTTCCCCCTCACACACACTTCCCCCTCACACACACCTACCCCTCCACACACACACTTCCCCCTCAAACACACTTCCCCCTCACACACTTCCCCCTCACACACACTTCCCCCTCACACACTTCCCCCTCACACACACTTCCCCCGTCACACACACTTCCCCCTCACACACACTTCCCCCTCACACACACTTCCCCCTCACACACACTTCCCCCCCACACACTTTCCCCCCACACACTTTCCCCCCACACACTCTCCCCCCACACACTTTCCCCCAACACACTTTCCCCCCACTTTCCCCCACACACTTTCCCCCCACACACTTTCCCCCCACACACTTTCCCCCCCACACACTTTCCCCCCCACACACTTTCCCCCCCCACACACTTTCCCCCCACACACTTTCCCCCACACACTTTCCCCCACACACTTTCCCCCCACACACTTTCCCCCCACACACTTTCCCCCCACACACTTTCCCCCCACACACTTTCCCCCACACACTTTCCCCCCACACACTTCCCCCCACACACTTTCCCCCCACACACTTTCCCCCCACACACTCCCCCCCACACACACTTTCCCCCCACACACTTTCCCCCACAGACACTTTCCCCCCCACCGACACTTTCCCCCCCACAGACACTTCCCCCCACACACTTCCCCCACAGACACTTCCCCTCACAAACACTTCCCCTCACAGACACTTCCCCTCACAGACACTTCCCCTCACAGACACTTCCCCTCACAGACACTTCCCCTCAGACACTTCCCCTCAGACACTTCCCCTCACAGACACTTCCCCTCAGACACTTCCCCTCACAGACACTTCCCCTCACAGACACTTCCCCTCACAGACACTTCCCCTCACGGACACTTTCCCTCACAGACACTCCCTCACAGACACTTCCCCTCACAGACACTTCCCCTCACAGACACTTCCCCTCACAGACACTTCCCCTCACAGACACTTCCCCTCACAGACACTTCCCCTCAGATACTTCCCCTCACAGACACTTCCCCTCACAGACACTTCCCCTCACAGACACTTCCCCTCACAGACACTTTCCCTCACAGACACTTCCCCTCACGGACACTTTCCCTCACAGACACTTTCCCTCACAGACACTCCCTCACAGACACTTCCCCTCACAGACACTTCCCCTCACAGACAATTCCCCTCACAGACTCTTCCCCTCACAGACACTTCCCCTCACACACACTTCCCGTACACACACACTTCTCCACATTACCTCACCCCCACATACCCATCTACACCACCACACACTCCCCAACATCCCCCACACACACTCCCCTATACTCCCCCACACACTCCCCTATACTCCCCACACACACACTGCCCTATACTCCCCACACACACCCCTATACTCCCCCACACCCTCCCCTATACTCCCCCACACACTCCCCTATACTCCCCCCACACACACTCCCCCATTCTCGTCCACACACACTCCACCATACTCCCCCCCACACTCCCCCCACACTCCCCCCCCACACTCCCCCCCCCACTCCCCCATATTCCGCACACACACACACACACACACACACACACACACACACACACACACACACACACACACACACACACACACACACACACGCACACACTCCCGACACCCCCACCTCCACTTCTACAAACACTCCAACCCCATTCCTCCACACACTCCCATTCCCCCACACCCTCCCCTTCCCCCACCCCCTCCCATGCCCCCACACACTCCCATTCCCCCACACACTCCCATTCCCCCACACACTCCCATTCCCCCACACACTCCCATTCCCCCACACACTCCCATGCCCCCACACACTCCCATTCCCCCACACACTCCCATTCCCCCACACACTCCCATTCCCCCACACACTCCCATTCCCCCACACACTCCCATTCCCCCACACCCTCCCATTCCCCCACACACTCCCATTCCCCCACACACTCCCATTCCCCCACACACTCCCATTCCCCCACACACTCCCATTGCCCCACACACTCCCATTGCCCCACACACTCCCATTCCCCCACACACTCCCATTCCCTCACTCCCATTCTCCCACACACTTCCATTCCCCCACACACTTCCATTTCCCCACACACTTCCATTTCCCCACACACTTCCATTCCCCCACACACTCCCATTCCCCCACACACTCCCATTCCCCCACACACTCCCATTCCCCAACACACCCCCACCATTCACATTCCCGAACCACACGCCCCACACTCACACCCCTATACACACACGCCCCTATACACACACGCCCCTTCACACACAAGCCCCTTTACACACACGCCCCTTCACACACGCCCCTTCACACACAAGCCCCTTTACACACACGCCCCTTCACACACACGCCCCTTCACACACGCCCCTTCACACACACGCCCCTTCACACACACGCCCCTTCACACACACGCCCCTTCACACACACGCCCCTTCACACACACGCCCCTTCACACACACGCCCCTTCACACACGCCCCTTCACACACACGTCCCTTCACACACACGTCCCTTCACACACACGTCCCTTCACACACACGACCCTTCACACACACGCCCCTTCACACACGCCCCTTCACACACACGCCCCTTCACACACACGCCCCTTCACACACACGCCCCTTCACACACACGCCCCTTCACACACACGCCCCTTCACACACACACACCCCTACACACACACTCACCCGTACACACACACTCACCCGTACACACACTCACCCCTACACACTCACCCCTACACACTCACCCCTACACACACACTTCACCCCTACACACACACTTCACCCCTACACACACACTTCACCCCTACACACACACTTCACCCCTACACACACACTTCACCCCTACACACACACTTCACCCCTACACACACACCCCTACACACGCACTCCTACACACACACTCACCCCTACACACACACCCCTACACACACACTCACCCCTCCACACACACTCACCCCTCCACACACACACACCCCTACACACACACTCACCCCTACACACACTCACCCCTACACACACTCACCCCTACACACTCACCCCTACACACTCACCCCTACACACTCACCCTTACACACTCACCCTTACACACTCACCCTTACACACTCACCCCTAGACACACACACCTACACACACACACACACACACACCTACACACACCTACACACACCTACACACACACCTACACACACACCTACACACCCCTACACACTCACCCCTACACACTCACCCCTACACACACACCCCTACACACTCACCCCTACACACTCACCCCTACACACACACCCCTACACACTCACCCCTACACACTCACCCTTACACACTCACCCTTACACACTCACCCCTACACACTCACCCCTACACACTCACCCCTACACACTCACCCCTACACACTCACCCCTACACACACACTCACCCCTACACACACACCCCTACACACACACTCACCCCTACACACACACACACACCTACACACACACACACACACACACACACACCTACACACACACACACACACACCTACACACACACACACACCTACACACACACACACACACACACCTACACACACACACACCTACACTCATACACACCTACACACACACACACACCTACACACACACACACACACCTACACACACACACACACCTACACACACACACACACCTACACACACACACACCTACACACACACACACACCTACACACACACACACACCTACACACACACACACACCTACACACACACACACACACCTACACACACACACACCTACACACACACACACCTACACACACACACACACCTACACACACACCTACACACACACCTACACACACACCTACACACACACCTACACACACACCTACACACACCTACACACACACACACACACACACACACACACACACACACACACACACACACACACACACACACACACACACACACCTACACACACACACACCTACACACACACACACACACACATACACACACACACCTACACACCTACACACACACACACCTACACACACACCTACACACACACACACCTACACACACACACACCTACACCTA